>NC_082384.1:22563380-22580296 GCF_031168955.1 Gadus macrocephalus
CAGAATGGCCTGATACGCCTGGATCTGTCCGGCACCTGAGAGGTCAGCCCTCTCCTTCGCAGGACCCCACACCAGGCCCACCCATTTCCCTTCAAAGGCCCCTGGCCACCACATCTGTACTTCCACTCCACTACTGACGACAGAAATCAGAGAAGATCAACCAAAGTCCAGGCTTTTTGAAACCATTAGATGCATGGTGTGTGTATGTGTGTGTTAGAGGGGCCGCAGTACAATGTGTTTTTAGTGGCTGCTTTTGGAACAAAGGAAATCATGCATTTGTCAGTGTCATGCCTCATTTGAATCAGAGAATTGTACAGTTTGCCCTTCTAGTTTAACACACACGCACACATACACACACACACACACACACGCATACAGACACACACACACACACACACACACACACACACGCACACACTACACACACACACACACACGCACACACACACGCACACGCACACACCACACGCACACACACTCACACCACACACACAGCCACACACCCACACATACACACCGAACACACACTCGTACACAACCGTCGTCACCCCATTTCGATCACCCTATAGTTCTTCTGCTCACTCCCAGATGGTTTTTAAACGTCAGAGTTCTGCCAGCAGATCAGCTTTCATTCAGGCCCAATGTGCTTTTGTTTAAGACCACGCCTTGAGTTTTTCATATCCACCGCTGCCAAAAGCACCCAAATAGAGTTCAGGTGTCCGTGGTGCAATCGCCCGAGTGCTCTGACACAGTGCCAGTCAGGATTTACCACGCTTTGTTATCCCAGTTTGACAGAAAGAAAGATTCCTGCCTTTTCTCCAGGGAATTCCTTCTTAATAGGCCAGATAAAGATAACGTTCCACGTTAGTATTAACAGAGAGCAAGGCGCAAATCCTTCAGTGTTGAAATGTAATTCCAGTCCGTCTAAGCAAAGCCGCACGCAGATAAAGGAAATGTATTGCAGGGTAATGGAGGGTCTCAGGGCTAACACTGATATGGTTTGGTTATCAGTCGATTAGCGAACCGGAGGGTATGACACAGAATGGGAGACAAAAACAAGCTGGCATCAGACTTCAACATCCGTGTCACATTAAAACTATTGCTCTACTAGTACTGTGCTCAATGCTCTAAACCAAACCGTAACCACTGTTTAAAGTAAAGTTAAGTTTCAATGCCATTACTATGATAAATTCACCAGGTGGGATTATTTCTCTAATGGTGTTTTAATCAAGAGTATTCGATTTTATTAGTATTTATTTAGTGGCATGTCCCGTGTGTGATGTCACTAAAGGATCAATTCGGAAATGGCTTGTAATGGCTGAACAACACAATAAACTAGCACAAGAGTGACATGCTTTGTAAATCATTGAATTGATCATAAAAAGGCTGGTAATAACATCATTTTGGCTATAATTAGTTGTTATGGAAATAAATCGTTTTCCCTAATTATAAAGAACTTAAAATCCAATACAATCACTGTATATATATATATATATATATATATTAGTATGATTCATGGTGTATAGCTTGGGACTGAACACATTGGACACGTCATGTCTAAAAACAAAGAGCCTTTGCCTTTGTCCTTTTCTCACATCCCTGAGGAAGGGAGCTGTGGTAATAGACTGACAGTCAGCCTCCTGTGCCTGTTTTTCAAATGCTACAATTAAATAGTGCTTTTGAATCGAAATGTGCTTCCTCTGCAAATCCCTATTTTACATTTGCCCAAACCGTTTGCGGTGCTTTTGAATATTTTCCGTAATGTGTTGAGCAAAATACGAGGGAATCATGAATTTCATATATCTTTTGGAACATTGTTGTAGGATTCGTCTACACATTGTAAAAAGACTGTGTGGTGCTGGCATGACATTATAGGTATGTTTTGGTTGTAAAGGGAGGGCATAGAAAGGGTGTTTTAATAAACCTGACAACTTTGCTATTGTGATTTGTTGCTGCCCTGTTCAGTTTAGGTTCCTCATTTTCAGGGAAGCAGGACGTATAGGGAAGTCAAGTGGTGCTTGGACCAGTTTTCAGCGTGTGAACACGAACACACGTAGGTGTGTGTGTGTGTGTGTGTGTGTGTGTGTGTGTGTGTGTGTGTGTGTGTGTGTGTGTGTGTGTGTGTGTGTGTGTGTGTGTGTGTGTGTGTCTGTGTGTGTGTCTGTGTCTGTGTGTGCAGGTTTTGATTTGTGTGTGTGTTTGTTTTTGCATCGTATCCGTAAAATACACTTCACAATCTTGATCATACAGCAACACTTGAATTGTGATGGTTCCGGCCATCTGATTTACGTGCTTTTGATGGCTATGATTACCGCGTTTGCCAAGTTATTTAAGAAATGGATACCAAAAATGTATTTTTCTTCCTTTATCTTTCATTTTACTGGGTAGATCAAACATATTACCTGGCTCTATGTTGATCTGTGAAAACTAACAGGAGCAGATACACGAGCTGAGCAGCTCAGCTGTTATTCCAGGACACTTTGGTCTGAATACGCAGCCCAAGAAACACATTCCTGCATTTTATCTGAACGGCAATCAAAAGAAGCAGAAAAGGTATGTAGTGCTATAATAGACTACGTACTTTTCAAAATGTGGGCTGATTTATGTAATAAGACATGGCTATACCATAACCATCTCCTTGATGGAAACTCACATTTATTTAATGTTAACTCTTCAATTATCAGACAGAAATGCAGTTTATATAGTGTTTTTCTTCTATTCATTGATAGCATCAGTTCCAAAACATAATAACGGATTCTGTGCTATTCTCTCCAGACATTGAACAGTTTCCCTGCAGAAACAACACCAGCACATGTCAGTCACAAACATTGTTTTTCGGTGGTTTGTGGTTTTACAATACAGGTGGAAAGAAAAGTTGACCATCTTAGGCCTTGTGCTTCCAACAAGAGGGGGAGAGGATTGCTTGGACCCTGATAAACTATTCCCTTCCTCTTTGTGGGGTGTTTTTTAGATATTCCCCACAATGTAACAGGAACCACAGTGGAATACGTTTACCCGACTGTACAGGTGTGGAGAGATCGTTGGAGGGAAGGAGGGTTGAAAATGAATATAATGAGAAGGGTGCACTCTAGTCTAGAGGATTGAGCGGGTAGAAGAGGAGAGAGAAGGAAAGAGAAAAATGGAAAGTTGGTGAAAGTGTGGCTTGTAGATTACCTTTGCACTCTTGATTTCACCACAGGTCAAGAGAAACAGACAGAACGCAGGAGGGGACAAAGCTGGGAGGAGAGGACTTTAAGGCACTTTTATGCAGAGAGAAAACAGCCTTGGAAGAGTCAGGCCAATGGTTATTTACAGCGACAAACGCGGAAAATCCAAACAACTTTGTTTAAAGTCAATGTGTTTGTGTGTTTCCATGCATGCTTGTGCACGTGTCTTGTGTCTGTCTGCATGCATCTTCTTGTTCACTTGTTTGTTTATCTATCGAGTGTGTACGTGTGTGTGTGTTTGCGTGCGTGTGTGTGCGGGCGTGCGTGCGTTTGTGTGTTTGTCCGAATAGTACCATTTGAGTTTGACACATGTGTACTTGAACCACGCGGGCTGTTAGATTAGCACCTCATTAGTGGCCCAGAGACCCTCTCAAGCAGCAAAGCTCCACATCAGAGTGTTCCCGTGGGCTTCAGCCTGCTCGGTCAGTCCAGGCCGCCTGCTTCATCGAAGCGCCCGCCCCATCATGCTGATGCACCACCAAAATGTTTTCCTGGAGACTGCTGGAAGAAGGTCCGCTATGTGTTTATTATACAACGCACAAACACACACACACACATGCAGGCACGCACACACACACAAACACACATACACTGCAAATACAAAATATACGTATTTATATATATATATATATATATATATATAAATATATATATACATATATTTGCAGTGCACTGACACCACCAAGGCTGCATGTATCTTACTTTTAGCATGGCAGAATTTCATGTAGTTGGTTCCAAGGAGATTGCATTCATGTTAAAATGATAATCTTCAACCAACCAATAAATGTTCTCTTCCCATCAAACCCACCAGATTCACGTAATTGTTGTTGGTATAGATGCAATTTCAGCATGGTTTCCATCTGTTCAGGTCCTCGGAATCACTGTGCAACCACAGCAAACAGAATACATCTCTTACATGATTATTTTTAATATGTTAATCTCTGCAGCCACATTTAGGTGCCGGTCTTTTCTGATATTGTGCTCTATCTTTTCCGGCTGGGAATCGTCAAACACTTCAGCTTCTAGTTAGCTTTAACAGTTCAAATGTGCGGGCAAAGAAAATGGGGTTCTCGTGTATCAATGTTCATACTTACGATAAAAGTTAAATAGGGACGGGTTCAACAGTTCAGAACAGATGTGTGAGTCAGGTGTGTTTGTGTGTGTGTGTGTCCATTTCTATATGTGTACCTCGAAAGAATGCAGCAAACTACCAAGCCAATTCTCAGTGGGGGGTGGGGGGGGGATTGAAGCACAGATATGTAAACAGATACGTTGTGTTTGTGAGCCAACATTACATTTTCTCCCTCTGCAGTAGCACACAGTGTTTCTTCTGGCTGCTGCCCGGTCGGTTTAAGGTAACCTGCAATTTCCTGCTTTGTCTTTCTTAGCACATTGAGGATATGGTTTGCCACAGAGTTCACCCATTCATGTGAACCTGTCCAACAGACATTCGGTGAGCATTCACAGTCGTGCAAACTCAAAGCCGCTTGCCACCCATGCCAAGGTCGGACCCATTCCTGCATTCCTGTTCACGTGCCATTTCGCTATGCCCAACATGTAAGTGTTGGTTCCAATGAGTCCACCTTACACCGATACTAGGCCAGAGAATGGCAATGACATAGCTAGGATACCTTGTCTGTTCAGCTTCATTTCGATAAAGTCATGGGTATAGTTTAGATGTGTTGTGTGAACTTGTAATGCTGTCCTGTTCCTGCCTGTCATATTTTGACTTGAAATGAGTTAATGCATATGTTTACTTCTTAATTTAATCACTTAAACACATTAGGTTAGGCTCCAGGTCAAGCTCTGAGGTCAACTGAGTGGCACTGGTGAGTCACTATAAATTACACACCATCTAGTTAAACCGGTAGGGCATGGCCCGAACACAGCCAGGATTAGGGTGTTCATTGTTGTGGACTGGGTTCGCCCATGCTAGGAGCCTTGTATTGGTCCATCAAATGGCTTATTAGCATAACAACATTCATCAAAGTGGATTCCAGTAGAGGCAGCATCCTGCAGGACTCCCATCCTGCAGGACTCTCCCATAGATTAATTTAGTCTAAGTGCGACAATAGTTACAGCATTGACATAAATGACCATGTTATAGACAGACCATTCAAGAAGTTTCAAAATAAAAGCGCATTTCGGACAGGAAAATAGCATGTGTTTCACAAATTTTAACTTCTCTCCCTGCCGATTCTTACCACCTCGGCCGCCTCCGCTCAGCCCGAGGTTTATGTATTCTCCGCTCCGTCGTTTCATGAGGCCTCCGTCAACAAACAGTGCAAAGCCCCGCACCGAGCTGAGCTGCTCGCTGGAACATTAACCCGCTCCCGCGGGCCTGAGGAGCCTGCAAGTTCAACTGGTAATGGTTTCTCCAGACCAATGTAGTGTTCTCCCCGGCTGTGACCAGCGCCAGAGAGACCAAACAAGCTTCCCACATGATGGCTTTGATAGTGGGGGTGAGGGCCCCGGTGACTGTGCATGTGTGCCTGGGCCGGGGGGAGACGAGAGCTCTGAGCATGTAGGAGTAAAGGACGTCTTAAAGGTACGGTACGATTTAAGAAGTAGCATTTGAGTGTAATTTGTTATTAGTGGTCTTTTGGTCAGCCATTACTGAGTGAAATACGACATGTGACAAATGTGACAATATTTGTGCTGAGGTGACTGCACCTGCGTCTGTATGAGACTATTTTGATCTTAGACAGCTCCCTGCTCCTTTCTGACCAATCAGAGGATCTCTACCCTGATTGGTTTGGGGAACCTATCTTGACTTTCAATCCCAGGAGACTAAAATAAAATAAAAGAGAAATGCTGTGGGGTTGTTTAGTTTAAAAATCTCTCACTCTTCTGACCCTTTCTCTCTCTCAAATCTCACCTACATCACCTTTAACCAGAGCTCTGGAACACGTTTCTTTGTCGAACGCCCATGCTAGGTGTCAGCCCGAGCTGCTGATTCTACCCTCGTCGACCCTGCTCTCTTTTAGCATCCTGGTTTAGCTCAGGAAGACGAGAACCATCTGCGGTGATCAACTGGATACGGCCTGCGGTTGTGCAACGCTGGCTCGAAACGGCCGGTGGAGCCTGAGAAAGCCGGCTCTGGCAGCATGGCGGAGCTACACATGCTAGTGCTTAGGGAAGGTTTCGGGGGCTTTTGGCAACCGCTCCGAGACGGTGACTGAGGAAAAAACAACACGGGACGAGAGCGATGAGGACCGTGAAGGCAGAAAAGTGCTGACCAAGTGCAAAAGAGGGCTGACGTTTAAAAGATGTGCGGAGGAAATGCTGGCTGAATACGCTCACATTTGAAATGAGACAGAGCGGCAGAGAGACAGAGAGAGAACCCCCCCCCCCTCACTCTCTCTCTCTCTCGTTTCACGTTTGAGCGAGGGCGGTTGGGGGAGTTAAGTTCAACCGCTTCATAGAAGGCTATGGAATTTGTATCCCCATTTTAAAAAGACAGGCCTTTGCCGTTTCAGACTGCGTTCACTACTCCATCTCCTTCGTTCGAATAAAGACATGGAATAAGATCGCAAATAAAGATCTAATATTAATTAAGTAAATTAGACACACGTATTCAGTATAAGCACATTTAAATACACACGCGCTCTGCCATGCTCTAGTCCTCATCTAACACCCAGGGGACTACTTAAGAGTGATGAATTGGAGGAAAGTCTGGCGAGCACATACACACACATCCCCACACAGCGACACACAAACACATGCACACACACACACACACACACACACACACACACACACACACACACGAACACAACCCCAAAATTGGCCTCAATGTTTATTAGCTCACTCCTGCTGCTGAGAGCCTTGCTATGATGGGAGCACATCATTTAGCACCCCTCGCTACCCCCCCGCCCCCCACCCCACACACACACACACACACACACACACACACACACACACACACACACACACACACACACACACACACACACACACACACACACACACACACACAGGAGGCACAGCATCTCTCCTGTTGCCCTAATAATCCAAACCTTGGCAATCCTCAAGTGTGTGTGTGTGTGTGTGTGTGTGTGTGTGTGTGTGTGTGTGTGTGTGTGTGTGTGTGTGTGTGTGTGTGTGTGTGCGTGCTTATGTGTGTTGCAATAGACTGTTCTATTTAATTAACATTGGACATTTTGTAATAGAAAAGTGATGGGATTCAGCGGTGATTTGTGTGTGTGTGTGTGTGTGTGTGTGTGTGTGTGTGTGTGTGTGTGTGTGTGTGTGTGTGTGTGTGTGTGTGTGTGTGTGTGTGTGTGTGTGTGTGTGCGTGCTTATGTGTGTTGCAATAGACTGTTCTATTTAATTAACATTGGACATTTTGTAATAGAAAAGTGATGGGATTCAGCGGTGATTTGTGTGTGTGTGTGTGTGTGTGTGTGTGTGTGTGTGTGTGTGTTTGGTTGAATATGTGTCTGGCAGATTTTCCACATATTCATCACAATTCAGTCGTCCCATGGGAGGTAATAGAGAGAGTCTGAGACTGCATTTTGTATTCGAGTGCATAAATAAAAAAAAAGTGGAAGAACGTGAAAGGAAAGCAACCTTTTCTTCTCTTCCCTCTTGACCCAAAGTGTGTTGTAAGTATGTCGCTTTATCTCTCGTGTTCCTTCCTCTCCATAGCTGTGTTCGAAATCGTTCCCTATCCACTCACTCACTATTCCCTATATAGTGTCCATGATATAGTGCACTATTTAGGGAACGTACAAACGAGAATTCGGACACTACGCTTAAGATTTCTAAACGTCATTTGCGTCAGTAAATGCGCCGGGTATTTGTGTGACGCAGACAGATGCGCCAACATCATGTAAACAAACCGGTCACTCACGACGAAAGCAGGAGGTTGTATTGATGTTGAATGTTACATTTCCTTGTTTAATTCATTTTGAATGTTAAATATTCTATGTTAAATCCCAAATAAATTGTTGACATTTCTAAACGAAAGCCGGAGACTCCATCATTAAATGTATTCGTTTTCGCGGTTATTCAGCTTCTTCTTCTCCTCCGGGAAAACACGACCGCATTGCATTGTGGTATACGGGAGTAACATGTAGGGTACATCGTATGTACCCTATTTTAAGTCCACTATATAGTGCCCTATATGGTGGACCACTGAGAATTCGAACACCCTTCAAAATGGCGTGCACCCTATTTAGTGCACTACATCCATGATAGGGAACGATTTCGAACACAGCTCATGTGTGCTTTGCTTTGACATGCACTCGCGATTGATGAGGTCATCATTGTGCGACTCATTGGCTACTATTTTGGGCGCTAACCCACAGCTGTGCAGCATCAGGCTGGAAGTCCCCTCCTTTTCAAGTGTGCGTGTGTGTCTGTTTGTTTGTGTCTGCATGTGTGTGTGTGCCTTCCTTACCCCAGATCGCAGTAGCTGGCCCTTGTTTCCACAGGTGTGGACTAGAAGAACGGACACATGGCTTAGAATCGCCCCGGACGAACCCATGCCCGCGGCTGACTCCGCTGACCCCTCCAGGTGTGAGGTCACCTGCTATAGATTCTGGAGCTGGTGTTTGTTGGCAGTGGGTCTTACAGTCCCATGATGGCACTGGAGTAGGTATTGCACTTAAAGGGGCAGTGTGTAGCATCTAGTGGGGAGGTGGCAGATTGCAGAAGACGGAAAGCTTCCCCCCCATCTACCTCCCTCACCCTTACCTTACCAACATGGTAGAAGCAATGGTGGCCTGTAAGGTGCCTGTCGGGATGAGGATGTGACAGTCGACAACAGCATCAAGTAGCAAAGTGTGAAGTCATGAGGTTCCTCGCTAGATGTTTACTTATTTTTAGTTATTTAGTCTATAAAACTAGGTCATAGTTTACAAGTTGGATAGTGGCTATGATCGTTGATTAAAAACGCATCCCTCTATAGAGCAATTTGTCCATTCTTCGCTACCTTAGAAACATTGCAGTGCAAAGGGGACTCCGTATGGAGCTGTGAAGGGTTTGGTCGAAGGTAACGAAAACGATGCGTATTTCCATTGGGTATGATCTAATCAAAACAAACGTATAATTATTACGTTCCTTTTCTGCCAAGTCCGTTCCGCTCGATGTCAATTCATTCTCAAGGGTAATTAGTGCCTGAGTACGAGTCTGCGAACTGGGAGCTCTGTGTGGACGTGACGTCTGTGTAAGTGGTTTTGAGAAGCGTTTCCACTGGGTAAGGACCAACTGTCACTGTTGGGTTTGGCGTCTGATATGTGTACTACGGACGAGGCGTTTGCCTTTCCTTAAGTGTACGAAAGCCAGAGCGCGTGTGTGACATGTGTGTGAGGGGGAGAGTGCAAGCGAGAGAGAGCTAGGGAGAGAGAGAATGAGACGCAAAGAGAGACAGAGAAACACACACACTTTGACTCGTTTTGACAGGAGGCCGGTACACACTGTCCTAATAACACTGCTGCATGTTCAGATCACAAGTCTGTACTCTCAGTCTCTGTGAATCTGTCAGTTTCAGAGTGGGTCGACCTAATTCATCCAACATCTTTCCCTCTTTTTCTCTCCCACTCTTCATTTTCCTCGACAGCAGCTAATAATTAAAGTTTCCGTAGGTGGACAGAAACCACTTAATCTTCCCCCCCCCCCCCACGCACACACACACACTCCTCCTAAGGCCTCCCCTCTTTCCTATTTCCCTCTCTATTCCCATATTCCATCCCAGCTCACCAACCTCCTCATTTCCTCTCCTGCTCCCCTTTCCTCTCCCCCGCCACACTAGAGTATCCTCGCTTAAAAGACCTGACACCCCACAGAGCCCCAGTCCAAACCCCAGACACCCACGCCTTCCCCACACCAGCGCTCACTCCCTCCCTCTCTCCCCCTCTCTCCCTCCCCCTCTCTCCCTCCCCCTCTCCTCCTCCTTCATCCCTCCCTCCTCCTCTTCCTCAAACCCTCTCCCACCCTCGACCCCTCTCCCTCTCTCCCCCTCTCCCTCCCTCTCTCTCCATCCATTCCCCTCTACCCCTCTCTCCCTTTCCCCCTTCCCCCTCTCTCCCCCTCTCTCCCTCCCTCCCTCCCTTCATCCCTCCCCATCTCTCCCCCTTGTAGAATGTTGGTGTATTTGAGTGTCTCTGTGTACACATGTTTAGCCTAGAAACAGGCCAGTGCCTCTCACACTGATACAAGGTGTTATTTCAAACATTTCGCCATTCATAAAGTCTCAACAAGGATGAACCAACCTGGTCGTCTGGGACATAGCCAGGGCCATATACCTTATCAAGGCTGAGAGTGCTTCTGTTCTCTTGCTATTCATGTTCCTATATTATAATACTCTGCCCAACCCTTTGGTTCGGTGAGAAAAGGGATCGACAGCCAAGGAACACGTCTCAAAACTGCTCCTCAACCGCCCACACTACAGATTATTCAACCTAAGTCTGTATCTCGCTTTATTACATCCTGGAATAAACCATCTATTCAACCCTCTCATCCAACCTATCAAGTTGCTTTGATTTCCACTTCAAGAATTACTACTATGACGAAAAATACACAACGCAGAGTCTATGCGATCAGTTTTAGGAATAAGCTGAAATCGAACACCCTCCCCCCCCACCCCTCCCCTGGTCACCCTGCTCAGCAAACCAGGAACAGAGACACTGCACTGGTTCAAAACAAGTGGGAACCTTTCTTTCTTGCCGTTTATAGTGAGTGGTTTTCTGGGGGATTTGACCCATATTAACAGATATGGGTCACATATCAGGGTAGGGGTTAAGGTCATTAAAAGGTTGTTGTTGTTGATTTTTCAGTTGTAGTAAATTATGTGGTATAATAATAATAATAATAATACATTTAATTTAAAGGGCGCCTTTCAAGACACCCAAGGTCACCTTACAGAGCATGTAGTGTAGTATGTAGTGTGTGAGAGAGAGGGAGAGGGAGAGGGAGAGGGAGAGGGAGAGAGAGAGAGAGAGAGAGAGAGAGAGAGAGAGAGGGAGAGAGTTAAGGCTTAGTTATGGTTCCACGTGGACGCAACATAAGGGGGTTTACGGACCCATAACGTCCTTGCGGACCCTCATTCCGTCCACCGCAAGGGCCGATGTGCGCCTCCCAAAGATTTGAACCTTGCGTCGAGGCCACGCAGCAGCAAGGGCTGTGATTGGTCCGCTCACTAAAACCCGACGCAGAACAAAAACAGGTTCACGACTGCGTCGAAGTGTCTGCTTGGAACCATAACTGAGCCTTTAGGAATCAACTGCAGTTTCTGGTTAAAGGGAGTTTCTGGTTAAAGGGAGCACTCTTTCTCTATCTCTCTCCCTGCTTTCTTTTGTCATATACATAAACAATCTATGTATAGATAGTTAAACATTGTTTTCATTAAAAAACTAAAAGCATTGCTAACGACGCCATGTTTGCTCACAGTGTCTCACATGGCGTTCCAAACGCAGCTGAACGGGAGGGGAATAAAACAGCAGGGGGCTAGCATCCTGTTTTGTTGTCTTGTGACCCCGAGGTGCTAACTGTTGTAAACACATAATGACATTCACACATACACAAGCACTAACACAAACACACACACAGTCACATCACGAATACACTAAGACACGCAAAAGCCCTTTCACTCATACCCAAGCTTTTGCACACACACACACACACACACTCACACATACACACACAAATACACACACACAATAACATCACACATACATAAGGCGAGCGCGCACACATACGCAAACCATGCGCTCACATACACACACACAAAAGACACAAGGCATGTCCGCTCACACACGCACACACACACACACACACACACACACACACACACACACACACACACACACACACACACATCTCAGTCTCACACCACGACCACACAGTTCACACAGTCTGTATGTAAACATAGGATAGGTGTAAAAAAAAATTGGTGTCTGTTGATTTCCGATCTTCTAGTTTTTTATAGGCTGGAGGGTATCTTCCCACGGCCCGTCTGGGCTTCAGCCAGCTGCAGAGGACAGTAGGACAGCATCAGAGGACCTCCGCGTCCGCTAGAAGATGGGGATGGGAGTGGGGAGGGGGGGGGGGTCCAAGGGAACCAAAGAAAAGTGACATTTGAACCTCATCCCAAATCTACTCACACACACATGCACACAGACAAGCAAACACACGCGCACACACACACACACACACACACACACACACACACACACACACACACACACACACACACACACACACACACACACACACACACGGACGTATGTGTGCAAACACGCACACGCAAACACACACACACACACACAGACACACTCACAAGGACTTATGCGTGCAAACACGCACACGCACACACACATACACACACGCACACAAACACACTCACACACACAAATACAGACATACACGCAGATACAGACACACACACACACACACACACACACACACACACACACACACACATGATTTGACCTAGGCAAGGACCCTAAGCCGGTATCATTATATGTGATTAAGAATTCAAAATAAACACCTCATAATGAATACTGCAGTAATAGCTGAGTTAATTTGAATAGAAGGGAGATGGGCTGCTGGCGTCTTGCTTCCTGTATTTTTTCTGGAGTCCATAGAGAGAACCTTTAAATATTTATCTAGGAGGATCTCGGTTAATCTCTGGCCGTTTTCGGCCTGGAAGCAGTCGCAGATCTTACAGGGGAAGTGATGATAACAGATTCCATGGATGATCACACATCTCCAAGACTCACTGGACATCTTGAGGAGGGCCTTGTTTATAGTCTCACAGTTGGCCACTTAAGCAGATATTCAGTTTTTCATACTTATAACAAATAAAGACATCACAATGTCAAATATGGCCCTACAAAGCTTTTTCAGAATAAAAACAGGCTATACCGGATAGTGTGGTAGTTAGGCTGTTTGCCTCCCAGATGAATTAGCACTGAGTTGCCCCGTCCCCCATACCCACAGCTCACCTAACGCCCCCCGTTAGCAAGACTATGAACCCCCACCTGCTCCGGAGTTGTATCTGAATCACTGTCATTTGCTGTGGATGAATACAACTGCTTAATGACTTAAAATGTCACTCAGCCCATAAACAACAAAGCATCACATAGCGACCCGGGGGTTATCCTTGTTAGCATAGCAACATCAACATCTCAACACACCTTAACCAGAATGGGCATGAGCCTCTCCATCCCATCCATTCTCGGTCCATCTGCTCCTCCATCAGGGTTCCTGAGACCACAGCCCAGAGTCTCCGAGGGATGGCGCATGCTGAAGGAATGTAAGGGCAGCGGGCCACTGGGTGCAGAGGGGTTCTGTGGGTGGACTCACTAAGATCTTCCTACCCCCGGAAAATAAACCTGGATCAGGGCCTTCTAATGAAGCGGCGGAGGAGAGAATAGAGTAAGCAGAGCGCGGAGCCGCGGAAAGTCCCGGAACGTAGGGGAGGGGATTTTGGAAAGGATGATGAAGAGAGGAAGGACAGAAGAAAAGGAAAAGGTAAACAGAAGAGAAGAAAGGATGGAATGGTGGAGAGAGAGAGAGCGGAGACGGAGGGATGAAGGGGGGGGGGGCAGGCAGGCATAAGTGAGTCTTGTTGTTGTTGGAAAAAGTACAGAATCTGGTATGTTTTTGTATGTGTGTGAGTCCAGGATGAAGTGGAGAGAAATCACAAAGTGAGACGTGCCCACATGTGCCTTCTTATGTGTGAGCGTGTGTGTGTGTGCGTGTGTGTGTGTGTGCGTGTGTGTGTGTGTGTGTGTGTGTGTGTGTGTGCGTCTGTGTGTGTATGTCCAAGTGATAAATGATATGTATATTTTAGTACAGAGACAGACACTCAGGCAGACAGAAAACATGTCTTCAAACACTAAATCGAGGTATATTTCATATCCTGTGCCTGTGCATGTGCTTGCATGCGTGTGTACGTGCAAGTGTGTGTGGGTGTGTCTGTGCGTACATTTGTGGGTGTCTGTGGGTGTGTCTGCAAATGTGTGTTTGTGCGTGTGTGTATGTGTGTGTGAGTGTGAATTCTGGTTTGCATGTGTGCATCCATGTGGGTGTGGTTGCAAGTGTGTCTTTGTTTGTGTGTGTGTGTGTGTGTGTGTGCGCGCTGGTTTGCGTGCTTGGATCCATGTTTGTGTGTATGTGCGCGCCGGGTTTGCGTGCATGTGTGGCAGTGCAGCGGGGCAGGCCGTGGGTGGTCTGCCGTCTTACAGCACAGCCAGAGAGAGCTGTTCTCACCAGGGTTGTCTTACAGGCGACTGGCAGGCTGCCCTCCCCGCCACTAGGGGAGCCAGGTAGCGCCGCATCGCTCAACGCAACCCCCACCGTATTCCACCCGTCTCATTGAGTCTGTCGCTCACGCGTCTCTATCTGAGTCTCGCCATCACCTCTAAGATTGGCCTAAGATTGACTTGTGAATGTCAACAGGTTTCCCTTCGTTGATTCAGTATCAGGGAAGAGGAAGTTCTAGAGATCACATTTCAGATTTGTTGAGTACTTTGAATCACAATAAGGACGAAATAATAACAATTAAATATTACAAATGTATAATACTACTAAGAAAATATGTAATATAGAAAAACATTGCATAGTAAAAAAATATATAAATATATAGTCACCAAATTCACAACATCTAAATGCAGAAGGCTAAATACAAATATAGCAAACTAAGGCTGCATCCGAATACCTAGTACATACTATTTCTGTCTAGTGTCTACTACTTGACCATACTACACTTGACTGTGTAGTACGGTCTACAGACATGCGTAGAACGCCTCCGAACGCCGCCGAAACTCCACCGGATGTTTGGAGATGACGTATCTCCCCCCAGATGGCGGCAAAATTTACCTGTTTTCCGTCTTGTTATCGTTGCTATTAAATAAAAAAATGTCTCTTTCTACGCGAATGGCTCTTGAAATGGATATCTCTGCTAGAAGGCGTCGTCGTCGGTCATCTCGTAGAGCGACTTACCGGCAGGTTATGTTGTATATATGTGGACATTTGGTCATTTTTTTGGAATAATAATAATACATTTAGTTATTTGTTACTCCGTGAAAATGACGATTGAAGTTAATTTTTCCTTTTTTATTGAACACACACACACACACACACACACACACACACACACACACAAATAAAAAGCCGCTGTTGGTGGTGTCGGGTCAGCCATCTCTTCTTCGTTTGTTACCAGACTCCGGTTGCATTGTGGGATAGCGTAGTGTGGTCCGTGGTTCACTTTGGCGGGTAGTATGCATTCGGAAACGACTTCCGTACTACAGAATGCATACTAGAGTATTCGGACGCGCTAGATTTTTCGCATACTACAAAATGCATACTATATAGTATGCAAGTACGAGTATTCGGATGCAGCCTAAAAACTATCACTATAAAACTAGTTTATATTGGCCATGTAGGATCTTAAATGGGCCTATCATCTAAAAACCCACTGGAGACCTGCAGTACTGCAATTTCTATTGGTCTTTGTACATCCATGAAGGGAATGGAGAGAATCAACACACACACACACACACACACACACACACACACACACACACACACACACACACACACACACACACACACACACACACACACACACACACACACACACACACACACACACACACTATGACGGGCCGCTATGGACACCTATTAACGATGAATAGTGTCAGAGTAACGCGTATTAAAAAGGTAGGCAGCACGTCCCTCATGCCTCATACCTTACGCCTTACGCCAACACAACCAACGCATCGCATCTCTTTACGGGTGACATGGTCTCGTCTGTGAGTACTGTACCCAGGAGAGGGCCGGCATACAGACACTGTCCATAATAACAGAGCAGCAGCACAGTTCAATAGGGTTTTGTCATTTATAGCCCGTTCTATAATTGGATATGTTGTACTTCAACAAACCCGGCATTGTGACAGCCACATGAAAAGGACCATAGGGAGAGAAGGCGAGAGGGCGAGGGGGAGAGAGAGAGGGTGAGAGAGAGAGGGTGAGAGAGAGAGAGAGAGAGAGAGAGAGAGAGAGAGAGAGAGAGAGAGAGAGAGAGAGAGAGAGAGAGAGAGAGAGAGAGAGAGAGTGTGGAGGGGTGAGGGAAAGAGGCAAAAGGCAGTAAGTAAGTGAGGAGAAAGCGTATTGAGGCCACTTGAAGGAGAGTGACTAACACTGTGAAACCATAGAGAGAGATGACCCATGCTTCAACCAGTAAACCCTCGTCACCCAAATCCAGAGGGCATCACAAGACATTCAAAGCAATGACCTTTTTTTTTCTCTGGATCATCTTGTAGAGGATGTAAACAACATTTATAGTGTGCTGTTTATTTAGAAATGGCAGAGCAACCCAGTTTAGTTATTCACAAGCATGCGTGCACTGCACACACGCGCACACACACACGTACGCATGCACGCGCAAGCGCACACACACACACACACATGAACACATAGAACCTTTTGCTTAACATGAAGCACAGTGTACACTTTAATTGTTGACGCAGAGTCAATAAAGTAGTCTAAAAACAACTGATTCTTTCATCATGATTGAAGAATGCTCAGTTCTCCCAGTTCAATGAATAGCTAAGCTCAGCACAGCCCAGAGTGCAACTTTCAGAGCACGTTTGGATTTGTGTGTGATGTAAACAAACCCACACCAACACGCACGTTTGAATGTGGCCCCACACAATGATTGTTTGTGATGGGTGTGGT
>NC_082384.1:22580396-22599172 GCF_031168955.1 Gadus macrocephalus
GTCAACCTCCTCATAATGAACATAACATCTCCTTGACCTCGCAAGACAGGCATAAATACATAGGAACACACAGAAACATTAAACAGGCACATACGTGTACACACACACACACACACACGCATGTGGCAATGATCTCCAGCTGTAATTACTGAAGGTTAGGGGTGAAGGAGAGGGGTTTGTGGGGTCCCTCTGATTGAGGAGGAAATGGGAAACAGGCTGAAACTATTGTTGGCCTTTAGCCTTGCATGCTCGCAGATACACACACACAGGGGTGAAAGCATGCACTTGTACACACGCACGCACACACGCACAGACACACACACAATGGTTACTGGTGGATGTGTGGTGAACTTGGAGTAAGAGATTTTGAGCAAACACTGTATGCTGTGTGTAAACACAGGATCTCTTAGTCCAAAAGGGTTGTAAAAGCTGTAATTATGCCGAGCATGAGTCACTGCTGAAGAGCACTATTTGAGTTGCATTTTCATGGCTGCATCGCTCTGAGGGTTTCCAAACAACTTGGGAAAATGCGGTTCGATAGCTTGGCTTGCTCATTTCAACCACCAATTTAGCCGTTCTGTGGCTGCTGTTAGGTGTAATGGCCAAACGATCATACACCAAATACTGACATGAATGGATGACTCAAACATCCTGCTTTTTCCATGCCATGTTGATCCTATGCTGCTTTGGTTTGATTGATTCCACCAGAGGTTTAACCAACCCTATACGAACAGAACCGTAACCGTGGTGCCATGGTCTGATGGTACACCACCAGACCATGGTTCCAACGCAAACCACCTAGAGACCGTCTCACCACACGCAACTCCGATAGTCTCCATTTCCAGACCTCCCCCCCTCAAAACCCTGGGATCTCATAGCTGAGACCTTAAGGGATGCTGGCTCTGGTCTGAGGGTGAGCCACTGGTTAACCAGATTAAAAATCCATGCCTTCTTCCTTTCCCCCCTCCATCTCCAATAACAGCCCCAAGGCATGAAGAGGGGCACTGGGCTTCAGCGCTGTTAACCTTCAGTGTCCCCCCCCCACCACCCCTGAAGATCCAGTGAACCCAGGAGGCACAGCGCAAGCAAATCCCAGGCTTTAGTGGGCCCCACATTCACAACAAACCAGCCAGTCCCCTCAACATGGACGGATCCTCTGGACCATGTAATAATCCCGCTGAAGCACAGCCTAGCGTGGGGCCTGTTACCAGGGATATCAGGGAGAGTGTTTGTTCGTCTCTGTCCCTTGGACGTAATCACACCTTTGTAGCCACTAGACACACACACACAGCTAGTCACACAGAGAGCAGCTGTGTTCATTATAGGAGTCAGTGGGGGAGCAGCGTTTGTTCAGAAGTTGAGTACATAATTAGCCCCCGTAAAGCGAAGGCTCCACTTCCCCATACATGTCCTCGTCTCGCTCCACTGCCCCTGGGAGGACCTGTGTGGTCGCCGCCACTGTACAGGCAATGGGAAGCCTCTTCATTATCAGATTCCGCAATGCCCACATCCTTTTCCCAGTCACCCGCGGCAACCAGCTGTCAATCATGCGTGATTGACACACCGGGGCTTTTATGTGTTTGCGTTGGCAGGAGGCTACATGCTTCTCTGCTTTGACAAGTCAAATACTTGTCTGTGATTTGGCAAATTGCGTCCAAAACTCCCAATTGCCCTCTTTAGTGAGTTTGACCCTTTACAAAAGGTAAAGTCTGTCTGTCTGGGAAAAAAGTTAGTTCATTGAATGATGCTGAATAGCTCGGTATTGTCTTTTCAATGAATGATCACAGACTGATTTAAAAGTCATTCTCAACCGGCCAATTGGTAAGAGTGTATTCTTTGAGTTTTACCGTGAAAATGCCCAAAAAGCTCCTAGGTTGTTTTTTTTTGCCTTAACCCTGAGAAGTTGCCCAGTTTATTTTAAAAGATGTTATCAACCGCTTTTATATGGTCCTTCAATCCTGTTTAAGTTAAACCGTCTGTGTGACATCATGTAATAAAACGTAAGAAAACGAGTAATCTGATTTCGAGGTTAAACTGCATATTCACAAGAAGTGGCGTTTTTCTAAATACATAGATAAAATCATACCCGGAACTAGGCCAAATTACAAACATATGGAACTGCTTAGTTTTTTTTGGTTGCCTACAATAAACCCTAAATCCTTGGAAGGCCAAGAATAGCCCGCAGTGAGAAGTCAAATGAAGCAGCAAATAGAGAGATGTGACCTGCTCCATTCTCCTGTTTCCTTGGAAATCTCCTCCGTCGCTTTTTTGTTACTTTATCTGTATTTTCATAGGCGCAGATCTCATTACATCTTAGGGGAGGGAGAGGAGCACTAACATGGAATTTTCCCATGTTTTTTTTATCAATAATATCCCCAACGCTCCACTGTAACAGACACTGTAACGCCAATAATAGTATAGAGCGGTTCAGACCCCCTAGCAGGCTACATAGTGGGGGACATAAACAAAACTGTTGTTTTTAAGCACTCTACTTAAGAAGACAGAGCGGCTCGTAACTTTCCCCTCAAGTCGTGCTCATTTTTCACACAAACCGCATACGCAAAAAAAATATGGATGCGGCAACCCTACAAAAACAAAAAGACACCCAAAAATGTTATTCCCACATAAAAAAAAAACGCTTGTTCAATCATAACCCTCTCTTTCCGTCCCAGTCACACCACCGCCCGTCAGAAGGGAGGAAAAGGCTTGAAGGAGGTTGTGGTTCGGGACCTCCAGACAAACCAGGGGGTTATTTTGATTTCTGACTCTCTGCGTTGTTTCTCTCGTCCTCCCCGACCGTTGGAGGAGCCCGCTCATCGTGACATAATGAAGGAACCGCAACGCTGATTAACTGTATGGAGCGAAACAGAAACCCGGCAGGAAAGAGGGGCGGTTGGTTGGTTGAGCTGCAGTACAAGTTGTACAACATGCATGAGCGGCATGCAACTCAGGAGGTAGAGAGGGTTGGCTGGTGACCGCAAGGTTGCTAGTACGAGCCCCGGCTCCTCGGGGTGTCTCTGAGCATGACACCGAAACCTAAGTGCTCCTGATGAGCAGACACCTACCCTACCTTCTCCTGAGCCAGACACCTAAACCCAACTGCTCCCGACGAGCTGGCTGTCGCCACCGTAGATGTGTGCATGAATGGGTGAATGTCAGGCACTATTGTAAGGCGCTCTGGTTGGCCTCTGGTTTAAAAAAGAAAAAACGAGAGGAGGACCCCGTGGGACCCAGGAATTAGGATGGATGGGGTTCTGTCGTCTGCTCAGAAGATAGGCATCAGAACTGATGGTAGTTTATGTGTTAAACTGCTGGGGCAGTAGTTAATGTGGGAGGAGGAGGGAGTAATCCATTCACTCTGCTCTCTCAGACTTCAGCAGACGGCCTAGGGATTTGAACTGGCGACCCCGCTGGTCATGAGACCTGTTTTTTTATGGTCATGTCCCAGCGTGAAGTTCATAACAGCTACCGTAGAGATTGACCAAACGGCTCGAATACCCCCAAGATAAAGAAACGATAGCTTTAACAAACATGAGGTCGTCATACAGGATTACTCCAATCCAATTATAACCAGTGACATTTTGATATTCACTTTTCTATTGTTTGCATTTTTTTTGTTTTGAATACAGCCCTTGTCATCAAATGTGACCACATTGTGGAACTGTTACTCATTATGGGCACACAACAAAGCAGCAAACAATGAACTTGTTTAACGATGGCAGCGTCAATGCTGCCTTTACTAACTCAATGGCGCCATCTATATTTCATTTAAGGAATAAAACAAATGACATTAATGGTTAATAACAACAATTTATTTAAATAGCTATTTTCGAGACATAATTGTCACACACGCCAATGACATCGACATAGTCCAATTTAAAAACACAACCAGTGGTGTTTCCATACGTCTGGCCACCATTCTGCAGTCCACAGTGACAGTCTGGCCAGTGGGACCGGCTTCAACACATCTTCAATCATTTGCCTCCCTCTGAAAACATCTCTTCCAAAACAGAAAAGCTAAATGGATTCATTCATTTCCAGTGTGAATATTGCTGCGTTTGTCTTTACTGTAGTTTCCATCTCTAGTTTGAGATGAATTTGGCGAGTGATGCAGATAGAGTCCACCTGTTGCCTGTGTTCGTGCGCAGGCACGGCTTCAAACTCCTTCCAGGTAATACGAGTTGTTGTCTTGTTTCAGAGTCACACCTGTCTGCTTTCAGACCAGTGGGCGGGTGTTGGCAGCTTGTTGACGTACTAGGGCAGCCTCTGTCTTCAGTTAGCCCTTTCAACAGCTATTATGTTGCGTTGCTCCTCGTCTTCTGACCCAGAAAACCGTTGGCAAAACCATGGAGAGTTCATCTTGTTTTCTTTTATACTAACCATTCGTTTTCCTGATTATTTACCTGTTTAAGAAAAGAAAACCGAGATGAGAAACAAATCATAAAGTTAGAAAATATGTTTTTTTATTTTGGTAAATTACAAGACTAGATGGAAGTGGTCTGTGTTGGAAGTGTTGAAAACTACAACTGTAGTTATAGATAATTAAGCTGTATTGAATGTTTGTTCATTAAAAAAACAAGACACATTTTGAATACTGCGTATATATGTGAACTGTGTATGTGAATGCTCCCACCTGCAGTGTGTCAGCTAAACATTTTCTTTAGTTTGGCGAAAAAGCCTCCCCCCTCCTCCTCCTTCTCATCCTCATGTTGTGGCTGCTTGTCCTGTCCCTGTGTTGCAGAGCGTGCCGAGCTGCTGCTGCCCCCTCCTGGTGGCAAACACACACTGCATCAGCACAGCTACTCTAGCTACTAGCTTACTGAGAGGGTTAGGGTTACTAGAGGCCTCCAGTGTGTTGAGATTGGCTTCTTAAAACCATGAGCGTATTTGCCCAACGGTGCCATGTGTGGTTTTGTCTGTGGTTTTATGGCTGGGTTGCGGTTGTGTGTCTGATTCATTATTTATTTTTTTATCTGGAAAAAAAACTTGATAAATGAGACATAAACATGACATAACAAACACAAAGTACACGCGAGGATGAGCTGTGGTCTGACCTGTCGGCATGGTAACGCCGTTGACCGTCCCCGGGACGTCCGTCTCCTCCTCTGCGTAGCTGATCATCAGCGCCTGCTGTTTCCGACTCAGCTTCCTTGAAGCAGAGGTTCAGGTCATGTGTGAAGGGGTTCTGTGAGCGCGTGCTCAGCAGATTCTTTGCATGCATTCACAGGTGACAGTCATCTGCTGACATTCAAAGCGCCACGGTAAAAACATATAATTATTGACTTTATGTTTAACCTGTGGTTAAAAAATACATCATGTTTGGTTATTACCCCTGCTGTGTGGGACCTAGTGCCTTGGTCAAGGGCCTAGTGCCTAGGTCAAGTACACTAGGTCTAGGGTACTTGGTCAAGGCACTAGGCCCTAGGTCAAGGGCACCTCCAGGGGTTTTAACCCAACACGATGTACTTCTTGGCATCACTGTCCCTGGTGGTAGTGAACGAAGCATGGCGCACGTCGTACTTGGGTACTCTGATCTTGATGTGGACGTAGTGGTCCCCGTAGACGTAGCTGTTCATCTTGCGGATGCCCTTGCCCTGCAACCGGATGGTCTGGTCCACCTGGCAGCCGGCGGGGATCTGGGGAGCATCAGGAGATCACAGCGGTTTGATGTGACGGCCTTCTGCTAATCCTCCTCAGTGCCGATTGGGAAATAGGCTGTGTTTAAAAGTAGGAACCAGGCACCAGAGTTGTGTGCCGTGCTGAGCCAATAATCTAGGTTGCAGGCTTTCGTGGTTACTATCCATGGCTATTCATGGCTACCTGTATACTGATGGTATCGCAGAGACTAGTTAGGGTACCGGTATACTGATGGTCTCATAGAGACTAGTTAGGTTATCTGCATATTGATGGTTTTGTACAGACTAGTTTTGCTACCTGCATACTGATGGTTTCGTAGAGACTAGTTTTGCTACCTGCATACTGATGGTTTCGTGGAGACTAGTTTTGCTACCTGCATACTGATGGTTTCGTGGAGACTAGTTTTGCTACCTGCATACTGATGGTTTCGTACAGACTAGTTGGGGTACCTGCATACTGATGGTTTCGTACAGACTAGTTGGGGTACCTGCATACTGATGGTTTCGTACAGGCCCTGGGTCCTCGCAGTGCCCCCCAAGATGGCCTGGGCGATGGAGATCATGGCGTCAGAATGGATGTCCATCCCGTTCCTCTTAAACACCGGGCTCCTCTGAACCTACAAGAAAACATATCAAACGCACCCTAAGAATCACGTTTTTTTTTAATTGCGGTTTCAGATTTTCCTTGTTTGGCCATGATTTTACCTCCAGCTGAGACAACAGAGTGGGAGCGGCGCCGGCGACCTCGATGAATGATGGAAAGTATGGCTGTCCCCGATTCGAAATTTTCTGAGTCGAATCAGATCTGCCTTTTCAGTCCAGAGATTCGACTATTCGGCGGTCGTACGGGGTAGGTCTTTTGGAGGTTTAAAACATGAGTTTGAATACTCTGTTTTGGTAGGCTATAGGCCTTTTATATATGCTTGCGCGTTGTGCTCATTACGTTCTCACCTGAACAGTTTTCTGTCAATCAAACTCGTCGGAATTGTAGCCAACTGATTCCTGTCAGGTTTTAATTAGGCTCCTACCCATAATGCGGTCCGATAATGAACACAGGGCTCATGTATAGGCCAGTGGATAGATAATCCACTATATGAGCCACGATCTGATTGCATTTATTGAGCCCGAAAGAATACACAGTGCTGTGTCGCCACACTGACTGCGCTCCTAGAGAAAATGTAGCAATAATGTAAGGGGAGACAGCCGCTTCCCTCTGCGAGATTCTGTCTAGCAAACAAAGTAACAATGAATCAATTGCCACAGTGACATGGACAGTGTCTAAATAAACCGTCCGTGCACCAACCGTTCTGGTTTCAATTTGGATCCATTTCAGCACACGTCCTGCCGAATCAGTCCTTCTAAAATATATAATTATAATCCTTATAAATATTATTCCTGTGCATTTTAATGTTTTCTATTTTTAGTTTTATTAATGCACACCACTCACTGACGAAAAATAAATAAATAATAATAAAATAAAAGGAAGACGGCGGGAAACCCCGCAGTCAACTCAGATTCTCTGGATTTTCCAACTGATGATTCGAATCATCGACTTTCAGGGGACAGCCCTAATGGATACGCCTAGTTGGTACAATCTACTGGGTATAGAACGATCTATCCAGCATACATCTAGGTGGACGTTCCAACTTGTGATGTCACTAAGGCATAGGGAAGGGCAGATCTTAAAGGACTTGTAATGGCAAATCCCACTAAAACCTGGTGGTTAAATAGGGGCTATTTAAGAAAAAAAAAAAAAAAAATTATCAGGCCAACCTACCCTGAACGTGACGAGGATTTCCTTCTTCCCAACGGACATGAGCACTGTCTGGCCGTCCTCCACCCCTGTAAAACAACACAACGAGAATAAAACGTCATGGACACAACGTAACACAATCACCAAATAAACAGTCAGTATCCACCCATGGACATCGTTCACAATACATGGGGATCCTTCCATGTAGGGCTGTACGGTATGGGCTAAAATGTTTATCACGGTAGGATTTGAGGCAAAGAAGGCAACGGTATTGAATCACGGTATGTTACTTTTATCTTCTAATTTTGATATAAATGCTTCTGAAGGGGTAAAATAGGGGCAAAACCGCATGAATAAGTTATTCAGTTATTTCCATCTCTGAAAAACACTAATGTTTAATAGTATGGATTTCTTTCTCCACTTGCTTGACGGATGTTTCTTTACCATATTTTCAGTAGTTGTGCGTAACTTTTTACATGAAAAAGTAGTCACTTTACTGTATAAAAGTGTTACTTACTTTGTAACGCGTTACACACAAAATTGTCTACCAGTCACACCGGTCTAACGGTAACGTCAAAATCCATACCGTTGCGCAAATTCACACCGGTGTACTTGTGATGTTCACATAATAATCAGTGTCTGTTATCAAACATAGAGGCTGGAAAAGAGCCAGATAGGCTCATAGGCAGTTGACATATGAGAGCTGGAAATAATACATTGTCTGGCCATATGCTATGTTTGCGGTATATTATCCCACTGACTAAAATAGGTATGGGACAGTATTTTTAGCGATCACTTAGCCTCCTTATGTGTAGGCCTATCCCTTTAAATAGGTACGCACCTGGGTTGTAGAGGAGGGTGAACGCACAAAACGGGGGGGTGTTTTTTCTCACGGGGGGAGTTTGAATGAGGAAGTGGCGGCAAGCTAAGTTAGATATATCAATACGACTTAGACAGCAAATGCCAGTTGTTATAGCGATCTTTTGTTTATATGTATGTTTATTTAATACTTTCCACCAACTGCTTTTCTCTGGACCGATCCACAAAGTGAGACATATATAGGAGTAGCCTACCAGAATTGGGAAGGATTTACTCAGCTCGGGATCTGGTGAGCGAAGCGGTAATTTTGTTCCTGTTTTTTTCTGCGCAATGGATTGCTGTTTTTGATTTGGATTACGATCAGAGACTATTTTGTTGGATACATTGTAAAGACAATCGCGGAAACAGGCCGACACTGCGGCCGTGCGAGACTCTGGTTCACTTTGGACTTGATCACGGATCATTATTGTTTGTTAATTTGTTGTATAAATAACCACACACGCATGACATCGAAAACAGACAATATATGTATTATACGATTGCGGTGTATGTGTTTCTGTTGTGTCTCTTTAGCCTATTGGCGTTTAACATTGATTTCCCGATAAAAAGAATAACAACAGAATGTGACGAGTTTCTGTTTTAATTAACGGAATTTGTTATATACTTTCTATACTGTTTATACCGTACACCCCTACTTCCATGTTCCCCGTTCCTTGCTGGCTCAGGCTAGCAAGGAACCAGCAGTCACTCCTGAAGAGACGTCTCCCCACGTACCTGCGGGCACGGGCACCTTCACCGTCTGTCTCTGCTTGGTCTGCCCCGAGCCGCGACACAGCACGCAGGGCGTGGTCATGATGCTGCCCCGCCCGCCACAGCGTCGGCACGCCGAGCGCATCATGAATGGCCCCGTGCTCACCGTCTCCTACAGGGGGAGAGGCAGAGCGGCGGGCGTCAACAGGAGGGCCCCACCGGAATAATTACAGTTTGTCCGTTTTTGTTTTTCCGATATATCGGGCCGATATTCCGATTTTTCTGTAAAACAGCGGTGAAGGTTGGCAGTTTGCAGATATGTGAACAACTTTGTTAAACAAGCAGTTCAGAAGGAGTAGACCGCAATATATATATATCTTTGTGGACATTTGAATTCTGTTGGAGTATTTTGATAATCTGTGTCTACGTTTGTTTATCAGTAAATATAAAACTATTTTGTAGACACTAACCACTCATATTTTGCAAATACACAGGTGGATCTTTATTCTACGTAATACAAATTCCATTAATGCACATTCCACAAAAATAGCTTGAGGACATTTTGTGTTAAACTGCCCGAGACGTCGTACTTCGTTTCAAAATAGAAAAAATAACAGCACACTTTCCGTTAACCTTTATAAACTGTATTTTTATACATTTTAAACAAACTCAGTCGAGCAATAAGTCTTGTTTAAATTCAACACAACTAGTTAATGATTGTGAGGTGCATTCTTCGTTGTTATTGTTCGAGCTAAGAAAGCATTTTGGTCGTGAGAAATAATGGAGACCAGGGGCGGACTGGGGGAAAAAAGTGGCCCGGGAGTTTCTGTCAGACCGGCCCACTCAATACACGGCGCGCGGCCCACTAAGTACACGCCGCGTTGCCCACTCAATGGATCGCGCGTATCGAACAGTCAGTGGCCTTTCTGGGAAAAATACCCATACACTTAACATTATTTTGGATGATTACAAAGAAATTACATCATATATGTATGTTTGTTTTTTAATAACATTTGGATCCACCAATTTGCCTGGATGGACACATGGAATAAAATGATTATTAGCTATTGTAACACTCCAAGGTAGGTATAGTTTGCTAGATGAATATGCTTAACTCTTGGCTAGTATCAGATGGTTATACAAGTATAACTACAAAGCCTTAAGGAATGAATGTCAGCAGAGAAAGACCACACAATAAAGAAACTGGAATCAGAGGGTAGAATTAGCATGAACAAAATATTAGAAATGAACAGAACAGAACATACGATGGGGTGTGAACATCAGTGGTATCAGTAGTGTTGCATGCTGGGTGTGTGATTGTTTGTGTGTGTAGGGGTGCCGAAGGTGCATAACAAAACAGTAAGTTACATAACGACGTTCCCGAAATTCAGCCGTGGTGCAGAGTTACAGCCACTCCGAGCCAGTCGCACATTGAGCTTCCCCCAAATGCGCTGTTTTGGTGGCTGTAGCTATAATGCAAATGAGGAGGAGCGAGGCGGGTCAAGGAGGAGGGTGGGGGTGTGGCCCTGAGCAGCTTGCAGCCACGGTACCATTCGCTCTGTTTACAGTGGATGTATCGCAATGGCGAGGCTCACACAGCCTTTAGCCGTGTTCTGTAAATATTCTAGAACACACGGGAGTCCTGGAGCTCTATATCAAAATATTATCATATAGCCTACATAGATATCTATATCATATAATATTATAACGGCCAAAAGATGTGTGAGCCGATATTATGAATCTCAAACGACCGCGTTGGGTTCTCCGACGTTCCTGGTTCTTCAACGTCCTCATCAATGTGAAGTAGACTGAACCACGACAAGGAGGAGAAAGGGATCGTTGCCGGGCAGCGCTTAGGCACCTCCGCCTCCGGCGGTGGTCCCTCAGCGGGTCTCAAGCTGGAGACATTCGCCGCTAACAATCCCTTTCTCCTCATGGGTTGAGCGCATGCGTAGAACTGGGTGCCGCGTTGCGTGTATGTATGCAAATCCAAATTCTCTACCTCAATCCGCACAGCTGAGAACACTTCGGCTGTGTAAGAACCAATTTAGAGGTGTTTATTAATAAGGTGGAGATCTTTTCTTACTTTGGACTTCCGAAGTCTGTAAAACACATATTAGAAGACACTTAAAAAAAAATCGAAAAATAGTCACCATGAGTGTGAAGACCGATTGCGAGTAGCAGTATAAAGGTCAGTCAGTGCGATTCTGATTAGATAGGTATAGCTCTTGGAGAAAATTACGCTTGTGCCGCTGTGATAACCATTGTAGGGCTGATGCGATGATGGGCGTGGGCCGGTACATAATAGCATTTTGGGCCATCGGCCCACCGGGGATGTCCCCGGTATTCCCGATGGCCAGTCCGCCCCTGATGGAGACTTGGCGTTCCACATCCTGATAATCCACATCCTGATACTGTTTAAAAGTGTTGTGCTTGGATAATCATTACAGTATTTACTTTTAAACAAGGACCAGATGTGATGCTTGGGGCCGTTGGTTCAGACTTCAGAGATGGCGATGCCAGGATTCCCCCCCATTAAACACAGACTTGGACGGAAGCTCCAGCACTCAGTTTCTCTTAGTATCTGGTTTCTAGGGCTGTTTAGTTCTGGTCGAATGGTCGGCCGATATGCACTTGTGTGACCGAAATCTCATTGGTTGGACAATCCCTGGTGATTCCTTCTTAAGGCACACCATTGGGACCCATTGTACAGCAATTGTATTTTATTGAATAAAAAACACTAATATTTGTAACATGAGGTCGGCTTAGCTCAGGAGGTAGAGCAGTTGTCTTGTAACCGAAAGGTTGTTAGTTCAATCCCCAGCTCCTCCTAGCTGAGTGTTGATGTGTCCCTGAGGAAGACACTTAACCCTTAAACTGCTCCTGACGAGCTGGCTGTCGCATTTGCATGGTTGACTCTGCCGTCGGTATGTCAATGTGTGTAACTATTAAACGATGTAAGTGGCTTTGGATAAAAGCGTCTGCTAAATGCCCTAATTGTAAATTGTAATTGTAACATGAGCCATGTTGTTCTCCGAGTTTTGATCAAAACACATTTCTTCCAGTCAAGGCTTAAATGACAAATATGGCCTTTTTTTAAACAGATATTGTATCCGTGGCTTATTGAGATTTGAAGCTTAGGATCGTGTGGTAGTCAGGGTGTCCACACATGAACCGAGTTGACTCACCATGCCGGTGCCGCTGCAGTAGTTACACTTGGACACTTTGGTCCCGGGCTCACTGCCCTTCCCATCGCAGCGCTGGCAGGCGTCATCGATGTTCACCGTCATCTCCTTGGTGACCCCCTTCGCTGCCTGGGCGAACGTCAGCTCCATCACAAACTGGTGAGGGGCGTGGACAGAGAGAAGGAGGAGAGTCAAATGATGTCATTAGTGGCGATTTTAGATATGCCAATTCAAATGCTTCAACTAGTAATGTTGAGTTACACGTTGGAATTGTGTTGATGTATTTATTGTTTATTGTGTGTTAACTGTCTAGTGAACACTATCTAGTGAACGCTGTCTTAAATACACTCTTATATACACACTGTTTAATGTACACTGTCTTATATACTCCATCTAGCGTAGATAGATCGATAATTTATGGTCCCCTTGGGGAAATTGGTCTCAGTGAATAGACAGATACACATGAACGTTAACCTCAACAACATAAAAAAAACGAAAAAAAAACAACACTGACAAGACCCCAAAATCATATTTCCCCCGTAGTACAAGAACACATCTAAGGTTGTTGGCATTTTAAACCAACAAGTAAAACCTTCTTTTGTTTGTTTAAAAAGCTGATGGCTTGTTGAATGAATGACTGTTTTGTTCTATTTTTGGAGAGGGCTGGGTATCGAGACCGGCTACCTGAGGGTAATAGTTCAAAGGTGGTGAAAAGTGAGTGTTTGGAATTTGCTAAAGAAAATCCTGCTTTACTCTGAACTCTCTCTCTGTAGGTGTTTTCCAGAATATTCAAATTCGTACCCAACAGCTTGCTGGCAGTGGTCACTGTTTTCCTAAGCCTACTCTTATGTGCTTCTGCCGCGCTGCCGAACCAGCAGATTACGCAGAAGGTCAAGACACTCTCCACATAAGCAGTGTAGAACATCTTAGCCATTTTGCAGTACACCATCTTATAGACTCCTGTCTAATGTACACTGTCTGTGTCTTATACACACTGTCTAGTATACACCGTCTTATCTCCACCGTCTAATGTACACTGTCTGTGTCTTATACACGTCTACTCGAACACAGTCTTTCTCGTGTCCACAGATCCTTACCTCAGGCCTCTGATCAAACATGCTGCCGAAGTCTCCGAACCCCCTGCCACCGGAGAACTCGCCGAAGATCTTCTTGAAGAGCTCCTCGGGGTCCACGCTGGCACTGCCCGCGCGGTAGTACTGCTGCTGCCCGGCGCCCGCGCCCCCCCGGCTGGGGTCGAAGCCCGCCGCGCCGTACGTGTCGTACTGCTTCCTCTTCACCTCGTCGCTGAGCACCTGAACACAGGGAGGGTGCAACGTTACTGGACCCACACTGGACACAGCGCCGAGGAGAAAGGCGGTGATGGAGCCGTATCTAAATAAATAAGGGATGGTTTGTCGTTCACCTACTTTTCTCTTATTTTCTGTAATTATTTCCACAAAAGGGCGCGCTACGACAAAAAGTAGGCAGCGTAAAGTGAAGCAGGTGTACCACTTGTGAGACCCCCATGATAATGGTTTGAACAAAGTCAGTCTGCAATCATTATACATTTATGTCCATGTCTGTAGCATCTCCCAGATAACACGAAAGACACGTAACCCACTCCCACTGTTTTCTCAAAAATTCTGTTGTGATGGCACGTAAGAGTGTTCCATCCCTATGTACAGTGTTACTGTACCTCATAGGCTTCCGCAAGCTTGGCAAACTTCTCCTTGGAGCTCGGGTCATCTGGGTTGGTGTCCGGGTGGTATTTCTTGGCCATCTTGTTTGGGAAGCATACATTGTTTTTGCTTGACATCACATCTTACATTAACGAGTTAAAATCTGATTAGGAAACAAAAATAGGTACAAAAATAAGTGCTAAAGACCTGATAGTAGGATTTCTTGATGTCTTTCTGCGACGCAGTGCGAGCAACACCGAGAATACTGTAGAAGTCCTCCTTGTTTCCCACTGGGGTGCTCGTGTGGAACAGCTTGACGCGATTTGATTGGAGACATCCTGTTGCTGGAGAGAGAGAAGCATTCATCATATCGTTATCATTCATGCATTTGGTTGGATACTCTTTCCTAACAACACATAACTTTTCGATTTCCGTGTTTATGCAAGATACATGTTTATTAACGTTTGTTGACATTTGTCAGTGACTATAACAATGCTATACGAGTGTGCAGATTATGTTCTTCTAACTCACATCTTGGAACGTTAATGCCGAAATGACGCTTAAATGATGCACTACGCTCATAGATGGAAGGAACGAGTTCAAACTTTAAGAACATGGGCGCCACTCAAAGCAGACTACAAACCCCTGATGTAATGAGCAGGGACACCATGTACAATGTACCCTGACCTCGATATGGACTCCACAGCCCAACAACTGACAACAGCTCTCTCAGCATCAGCACAGCCATAATAACCATACTTTAATGCATTATTTACATTGCTATTTTGAAACTGACAGGCAATGGAATAACCGGTCCCGTCATCCTGAAAGTGAGCAACTTCGCTCTTCGGGCTAATGCTATCTTACCTGTCAGTCCTCTCAATGTCACGGCGTCTCCCCTGGACCCCCATAAGCTCACGCCGCACGCTAGCCTGTGTAGTTGCGACCCCGAAAGGAACGCTGAACTTCCGGAAGATTGTCTTTCGACGATAAGCCGAAAACAAGCACGACGGTGACCTGAACTTACAAACTTGGATAACCAACGTGCTGAGAGACTGTGGACAGAAGACGCCATGTTTGCGTCACTGCCGTGACTCTGACGGGCTTCGAGAATCTGCGCATGCGTAATGGATACAGTCCGTTTATTTTGCTGATGCAAACGATATCACATGATCAAAAATGATCTAAACGGGTTTTTCACTGATTCTATGTAACACCATAAGACATTTCATATTTTATATTTTGTAACGATATAATACTGTATGTATTATATCAAATATATTTTTAATTTGTGTGTTGATATTAGGATATTTACGTTAAGTATTATGTCCAATACATACATAATACTTACAAAGAAAATATCCATTGTTTTCTATGTTTTAAACAGAACATTTATGACCACAAGTTTATGAAAAGAAAAAAAAGATGTATATGCTGTAAATCGACCACAGGTGGCGCTACTTCTCCATAAATGATATACCTGATTGTTTATTTACAGTCTTCTGGACCAACTCGTTGATACATTTAACAGCTTTTCTGTATCAACTTATGCTTGGGGACAAGAAAGGACGGTTCTTCGATATGTCTGTGTAAACCACCATGTAGTTTTGTTAATCTTCATCTTTCACAGATATACATTATAAAATAAAGGCTTTACCCATTAAACCCATTAAACTGCTATTTGTAAAGCAGAGTCTAACCTATACGTCCATTGAATTAAAGTGACATGACCTTATCATTTTATTCATCATTATCTCTCTTAGCTCATCCTTTGTTAACGTGAGAGGTCAAAGTTTGTGTGTAAAATGTAGATGGCCACCCCTCCCTTTCAAGCTGGCCTGTGTTGTGTATGGGGCCAGTAGGTACTTCCATGATGACCTCATCGTCTATGACAGCATCAAGTAGTCACATGTCAAGTGATAAGGTTCCTTGATAGATTTATGAATGTATTTCGTGATATGGTCTGTAAAAGTAAAACTATCCAAGAGTTAGGCGAACACTTGGTAGGATAAACATGAAGCGATACATACACTATCTTGACAGACACAAAACCAATACTAAAAATGTATCCCAAAATATTTGAGGAACAAAACGCGTTCTCTCTCTCTCTCTCTCTCTCTCTCTCTCTCTCTCTCTCTCTCTCTCTCTCTCTCTCTCTCTCTCTCTTTCTCTCTCTCTCTCTCTCTCCCCTCTCTCTCTCTCTCTCTCTCTCTCTCTCTCTCTCTCTCTCTCTCTCTCTGTCTCTCTCTCTCTCTCTATCTCTCTCTCTCTCTCTCTCTCTCTCTCTCTCTCTGTCTCTCTCTCTCTCTCTCTCTCTCCCTCTCTCTCTCTCTCTCTCTCTCTCTCTTTCTGTCTCTCTGTCTCTCTCTCTCTATCTCTCTCTCTCCATTGTTCTGGGCTACCGTAGAAACATGCCGGCCCCATGGGAGAGAACCCCCCCCCCCATGTATCTATAAAGGTCTCCTTCTAATGTTAGGAAAATATAACAAATATTAAGTCCATGGGATTATACACTAGTGAATGTACTATTCATTTTTAGGCCAAGTCTTAAAATAGAGACTACAGTAGTTTCTTACTCACTAAAGGTTGGGCTGCTTGGTCACTTAAGTTGGGCTGACTTTGGCTATCTATCGTTCTTCTATCGTTCCATCATCTCTCTCACACGGCCCTCTGTCCTGTCCTCCATCTTCCCATTCTTTTTTCCGCCATCTTCTCTGACAAATAGTTTCTCCCTGACACCATGCAAGAAGTATGCCTTTTTTTCGTGATTGATCTGCGAAGAGCGGTTCGCTGTAAAGTATATATCCTGTCATTACCCACTCGCCGCACGCTAGTGAAGCGTGAAGCTCCAGGAACGGTATGAGGATGACATGGCTGATCCAGCAGAGTCTGCCACAGAGAAGATCAAGGCCTGTTTGTCACCAGAGATGTCAGTGTGTGTACGTGGGCGTGTGTGTGTGTGTGTGTTTATCAGTGTCTTTCTTAGTGTGTGTGTGTGTGTGTGTGTGTGTGTGTGTGTGTGTGTGTGTGTGTGTGTGTGTGTGTGTGTGTGTGTGTGTGTGTGTGTGTGTGTGTGTGTGTGTGTGCGTGCGTGCGTGCATATGTGTGTGTTTGGGTGTCTGTGTGCGTGCGCGCGTGTGTGTGTTTGTGTGTGTCTGGGATGGATGAAAGAGGAGCAGTTCCACTCTCTCCCATTCTCTGCCATCTCCAAGGCAATGCCCATAACAGGCTCTCAGATGTGTGTCTGTCTGGAATGCCTCTCTTGTTGAAGCTGGCATTTGCCGCTTACTAAAGTCAATATCTGAGTAAATGAACCCACCATGTCATCCAGCTGCATCACTCCAAAGATATTTTTACACTGTCCTGTAGTTAGGATATATATATATATATATATATATATATATATATATATATTTATATATAAATATATATATATATATATTTGTTGGTGAGCCCTATAATGCTTGTTCATCAGAATACATCATGGGATTTTTTGATGGTGATTCTCCACCATATTGAGAGGACTCAATGGAGTTGAAGAAACCTAGGCTAATGTAAACTTTGTTCTTCCACGTCTTGTACGAGAGTTAACAGTTTCAACCATAACAATGGTTCCCCATAATGTCAAATTATTTCACAATGAACAACTCAACAAGGACAAAAAACCAACATAATAATTTACATTCCAAAGCTCAAATATGTGTCCAAAATGGAGGCAGGCAATGCGATGTGACGCCGTGACGTACAAAAAAGAAGATGGTTTATTGACTGTATCATCCAATCAATTATCAGTATTGTGTTATATTGTATAAAGTTTATACTATGAATCAATTCTTGATTCTAACCATTTGGTTGAGTTTTTCACCAGACCTAGAGAGTTTTGGGGGAGGGTTTAAGCCATCAAGTCGGCCGGACTATGGCAGGCAGGGTTGGGGTGTCCGTCTCTCCGTTGCACACACAAACATACACACACACACATGCACGCACGCACGGAGTTCCTCAATGGATAGACAAGGAGCTTTCCAGACAGCCTGCTACCAGCGTGCTTCACACTCTTTAAACAAATCAGGATTGTTGAACACAGCATTGTGGTCGCAAGGTGGCGACCGGGCCTGGAATGCGGCTGCTTGTCCATGTACACTCACACTGTGAACAATGGATGTTAAACGGCATAGACATTAGCATAGCCACCACAATACATACCTCAGTGACGGACCACAGACAAGGAAACCAGCCGACACGATGTCAGGAGCCAGATAGAGAGCAGATAGAGAGCTGTGTTTGTGCGAGGGTTGCCAACACATGCATGATGCACATCTATTTTCATACCTTGCCAATGAATATTAGTGCAGATAACTGTACAGTACAGTACATGTTGAAACGGGTGCACAAGCTGGCTGCGATAGAGCATTCCTGGAGTTCCCGAGTGTTTCAGGTTCGAACCTCAGTGCTCGCCAACCACATGTGGGGTTAAATATGAACAATTTTGTTTTCTGTTTATTCTATCTAGTCCCTGACTTCCTTCAATGGCGTCAGTCTCGTTTCCTTCAAACTCAATAAAAAGTGAAATTTGACTATTGGAAAATGTCTTTATTTTGAGCTTGTTGACCTTAATAGCTGGAAAGAAAAGGACAAAATCCATTCATAACTATTTTTAGGAAGCCAAAAGACAGAAATAAGCAGCCTGCGGACGACCATCTCCTCTGGCCCACACACAAATCATGGGAAATGTATTTTATTCATACTCCCTAACCCAGTAGTAACATGGCACCAGTATCTATTGGCAACACAGCAATCCTCCAGCACCACCGAACAAAAACATGCATAGTCGTCTGTCAGATACTTCATTGTCGCTTGTCTAGATTCACGGCAAGGTGGCGATGGAGGGCGATGATGAGCGATGGGACAGACGCCTCGGAAGAGTTCAACTAGGCACAGAGAGAGACTGTTATGG
>NC_082384.1:22599272-22679627 GCF_031168955.1 Gadus macrocephalus
CTTTGACGCCTTGAGTCGAACAAGTATTTCCATTTTTATTTTTGCTCTAACTTGTTGAGGCTTCCCTCCGTGCTGCCTCTAGCCAGTCGGAGCGACATGGAGCTCCAGAGAGATGCTCTGGTATTAGCAGGGCGTGCTTCCCAGCCAGAAGGCATAGGGGTTGTGTGTGAGGGTGTGTGTGTGAGTGTGAGTGTGCGTGCGTTGGCGTGCGTGTGGCTGTGGGTGTATGTGTGTGCGTATGCATGAGTGGTGTGCCTGCGTGGGTGGTCTGTGGCTGTGCGTGTGCGTGTGTGTGTGTGTGTGTGGTGTGTGCGTGTGTGTGTGTGTGTGTAGTTGTGCAGCTATCATGTGCATTAAGCTGTATGGTTTTTCAGGTCAGGGCTGAAGCACTGGGATTCAGGTTGTCATGTAACGGATTAACAGAAACGAAAGGGGGGGGGGGGGGAGTCTGAAGAGGAGGGTGTAAAAAGGGATGATGGGAACTGCCAGGCAAAATAAACAGTATAGTAAGACATTGAACCAGAGTGGACACACTGATGAGGTAGGGAGGAATGGAAAGGGGAAAATAAGAATCAAGCAAATAAGAAGGAGAGAGGGAGAGAGAGGTAGAGATGGAGAGAGAGTGAGAGAGGGAGTGAAGGAGAGAGAGGGAGAGAGACAGAATAGAGGGAGAGATAGAGAGAGAGAGGGGGGGAGAGAGGGAGAGGCGGAGGGAGGGAGAGGCGGAGGGAGGGAGGCAGAGAGAGGGAGAGAGAGAGAGAAAGAGTGAGTGAGAGAGAGAGAGAGGGAGGGAGCGAGGGAGTGAGAGAGAGGGATGGAGAGGGATAGAGAGGGTGCCATAAGGAATGCCTGATCGCAGTTCAGCTCATTAACAAAAGAGAGAAATGGATAACGGTCTTAAATAATCACAGACCAATGTCTTTGGCTTCATCTGACTCCTACCATTGGCCGCTTAGCGCAGGTTGTTCTTGACCCACGGGACGTTCACCAGTTAATCTGCCGTCTAATCTTCTTAGCAGGGATTTAAAGAGATGTACACCACCCCCCAAACACACATAGCCACGCGACCACCCACACTCAAGCATACGCGGCGCCCTGGGGCACACAATAAACACACGCGCAAACGTTCACGTCCTCTCACACCAAATGTCTAGTCACATCGCACCCCCCCCCCCCCCCCCCCATCCCGTTACACTATATAAAATAAGGCATGCATACAGTGAAAGGTTTACAAAGATCTAGTATCAGTTGTGATCTTTTATTCACTAATGACGACTCGTGGAGTTTTCACACTGATGTAACAAACTGTTAAACATCGGTGTGTAAGGATGCATCCACGTTGACAAGGCTCGACGTTCAAGAGCAAAGTTAAAGTTCCACGATGCAAGGTGCAACACGAGACGAAACAGCAGATCCATCGAACGCTAAATAATTGTCAGCAAGGTAAAGAGGTGGGGTTGGGCTTCCATTAGTAATCTGATACATGCTCTCGTCCGCAGACTCAGTAATGCACTGTGGATTTTAGGCAACTTTGAATCTTGAACATAGTTTTTTCCAATGCAGATCTGTACCTGACCTGTACACCAGAATACAACAGATAACATTGGGCGGTATTGTACAATAATATCTGCATGCTGGTGTGGCTGATCTGCACTCTGGATTAAAAACAAAAAGCTTTGAAACACAAAAAAGCGCATTATTATTATTATTTTTTCCCCCGTTGCTTGGTACAGTGTTTTCCTTGTTCTGCATGTGCAGCCTTGCTCAATTATGAAGTTTATGTATTTAGAGCGAGGCGTCGGCCAATGTCTGCAGCACACGGTTCCGCGCGTTCCAAGAGCAACACGGCAGCAAAGTGAGTTACACAACAAGCGTCCACCACGTCTAGCATGAGGTCAGCCCTTCTATCTGCCTCGCTGCCGATCTGCGCTTCCATTGGTTCGCCCTGACGGAGTCACAGCCATTTATTTACGCTAGTCCTAATTAGCATCTGACGTCTAAATTATAAAGGGCTGTTTCAGAAACAAGCTACGTGTTGCGCGGAGCCTTGGCTTGCGTCGCGTCATATGGCCGGTCTGAGGAGCGCCACTGGGGTTTGGAAAGGGCAGCGTGAGGAGGTAGGCTCTGGGGATCTGGTTTTGGGTCCGAAGCAACTTTAACCACACACACACACACACACACACACACACACACACACACACACACACACACACACACACACACACACACACACACACACACACACACACACACACACACACACACACACACACACACACACACACACACACACACACACACACACACACAAAAAGGTACAGCTCACTATTTAGAGAGGTTTTGGATGCATTTCCCTAACTATCAGAGCCACTAGACAGGGCAGGTGACCCAATGCCAAATGCAAAACAAACTACGAAAGAAAATAAACACAAAATTCACTGAATATTGCAGGAAAAAATATGTTCTTGCAAAAACGTACAATGGAAAGAAGCTAATATATAGTTAGAGTTGGACCACTAGGCTAGGAGGGGATCTTGGCTGAGCTACATCGCACAGCGCTAGCAAGGCAATGACTCTCAAATCGATTTTAATTGCCGTTCAGGATTTCTTGGCTACTACGTTATGTAGCCAAAATAATATAACAGTCCTAAGATGTATTCATGCCCACAGTCTTTATTTAACATTAACAAAAACTTGATGTTATTGCTGAATAAACCACCAAGTGATCCCAGATGTCCTGCACTAATCCAACCAAATCGACTGGATACAGTAGAGGACACTGTAATATTGGGACCGAAATTTTTAACTTCTCTGTTTTACAACAACTTAAATAGCAATTGCTCTTTTGGATGTAATCTTTGTGGGATTTTTTCAGATATACTTTGTTTGGTTAACAGAGCTGAACATGCTTGTTCATTGTGTTCATCAGATGGCGCAACAGCAATTACCCATGTTTCACCACAGATTGAGCTAATTTTAAGTGTTTGCTCTTTATATGTTCAAGGACATAAGAAAATAAACAAACCCTTGCGTATGTTTGGTACCTTCAGCACATACATCTGTGGCTAATTATTGAGTGAATATCTGGTAGAACATAAGTCGTATGTGTATAATAGTATCCATCACAATCTAATAACGATAACAGTAGGCTAATAATACCACATTTAGCAAGCAGCAAAGGTCATGGTGAATGGTGAATGTCTGCCTGCTACACATGATTTGTTTTGGATTCTGGTTTTCTTCAGCTTATTTGAGAGTATTGTGTGCTTGTGTTTGAGCTGAGAGAGAGGGCCATACTTGCATTTCCCAAGCGATGTTCGGGTCAACATCGCAATGTTTAGGACAAGCGCGCACACACACACACACACACACACACACACACACACACACACACACACACACACACACACACACACACACACACACACACACACACACACACACACACACACACAGCTGTGCAGAGTGCATAATTATATAAATAGTTTATTAGTATCATAACATGTACAGAGGATAACTATCCAGCTTGTATGCAGATAACATGGCCAGAGTGGAAAATAAGATTCATAGCAAAATTAAAGGTTATAAAAATATAGAATATTTACAGCATGTTTGTGTGTATGCGTGCTTTTTCGTGTGTGGTTGACATGGATGTGTCTGTGTGTGTCTCTCCGTGGATGTGTGTCTTTTGGTAGCGGCGAAAGTCTTTGAATGTGAAATGTATTCCAAGCCATTGTCCGCAGACAGAATCTTCTGGAACATCCGGGGGGCTTCTTAGAGGCTTTTAATCCCGGTTCACTGAGTGGGTCGCACACATAAGTCAAAGATAAGACTTGTAACCCTGTAAGCCAAACTCGTTTCACCATTTTCACCATTCAATTTCGCACAAAATTAAAAAAGGTTGTTTCCCCCCAACCCCCCAATGAGTCATCGAAGCCGTGGCAAGGCAATGGCTTTTTTATGATTTGGTTTGGACGCGCTGCCTGTTCACTCAACCTTACTACGAGTCACCCGCTGGTGGGGGATTCCCTGCATTTGATCCAAGATGGCCTCTTTCTCTTCCTCTGTCCTGATCCTCTGACCTGCTCTACATGGCCTCATCTCCTCCACCCTGACGTGACCCGGGAATGTCAGCGATGATGACTCGAGCACCACAGGAATGTAACAGCAGACGCTCTGACCATGCCGCGGATGTCTTCCTCTCAAAACACAGTTTAATCTCTTTCATTCCTCCATCTTCTTCTTTTGCTCCTCGGCGTCTGTCCATCCGTTCCTTACCGGATGCCTGGAGGAGATAGAGGACGGAGGAAGTCTGTTAAAGAACCGGGGGGTTTGGGTATCTTCTCACGTCCATTCACCACAAATAGTACTCTGATCTCTCATTGGTATCTGATCACCTGATTGCTAGTTGTACATTGCATTGTCTGTCTGTCTGTCTGTCTGTCTGTCTGTCTGTCTGTCTGTCTGTCTGTCTGTCTGTCTGTCTGTCTGTCTGTCTGTCTGTCTGTCTGTCTGTCTGTCTGTGTGTGTAGTGGCATGCATGTGTACGTGTGTGTGTATATATGTGTGCAAACTAGTGTGTGAGAGTTCCTATAAAGGGAAGAAGGGGGGGGGAGCTAAATGTCTCCAGGGTGTAGTTTAAGCAGAGAGGAAAAACCCAGTAAATACCTCAGATCTGTTATCAGCTCCTATCGCTGTAGAGACACATTCACACAGCACCGCCACATGGGAAAGGGGAAATAACCCTGGTGCTCCGGCAGAAACATAAACTGGCACACACAAACACACAGGCACAGCTACACACACACACACACACACACACACACACGCACAAACACCGTACTCCCCGTACCATTGTCTGAGCGTGTGTGCGGGCCGTTGGGCGGTCTGTTGGTGCAGGTGCATTCGAGGTGTTCCTCCAGCCTGATCTGCACCTCCCGCAGCTTGGGCCGGCGCCGGACGTACTCCACCTTGGCCACCTGGCAGGCGGAGGGACAGGGAGGGGGAGATGGAGGAAGAGAGAGGGAGGCAACAGTGAGATAGCACCAGGAATGTGTGAGTGTGAGTGTGTGTGTGTGTGAGTGAGTGTGCGTGTGCGTGCGTGCGTGTGTGTGAGGTCGGTGGATGAAATGAGTAGTGGAAGAGGGAGGATGGAGTCCTCATCAGTTCTGTTGACGAGCGAGAGCCGCCAAACCCAGAGGAGTGCCAGCGCATGCCAGGCAAAATGGCGTAGAAGTGAGAGCACGATGACGTGATCCCCCTGTACGCGAAACTCTCTAAACTATGAGGCAAGTCTGACAAGTAAGTGTCCACTGAATATGAGTCATGTTCTATGCGTGGTCACAAACTCATAGCGTCCCCATTTTAACAGAGTTTGAATGGGTTTGGGGTCTTTAAAACAGACAAGAGGACAAGGTGTCTACCTTCTCCGTTTTCCTCCTCACGAGTTCCACAGTCAAGCCAACACAGGTTCAGGCACATGCATACACACCCATCAGCACCTCCGCACAAATATAACACACGCACACATTCCCACTTGGCAGATACGGTGTCAAGGCCAATAAGGCTCCAGGACTGAGTTGAACAGCGTCCGATTGGTTCAAGTCTAAACATAGTGGAGTGAGGCAGGGGAAGCCGACACATAAAACACAGTTAGGTTGGGTTCCGCGTTGCAGAGTTCCCCTGAGGTCAGAGTCTGTGGCCTGTGAAGAAACAGTGGACAGATTGATTGGATCACGAAGGGACCATGTGAGAGAAGTTCCTCCTTTGAAACCAAGTCACGCTTGATTAGAGGAGTTGTTGTTGTTATCGTGGCTTTGGTACTGTCGAAGAGTCGGCCAGAGGAGAAGAAGAGAGACAGAGAGACAAGGAAAGCGATAAAGCGAGAAACAGAAAGGGAAGATGAAAACTAGGAGGGGGGTGAAATGGGGGAGAGGACGATGAAGAGGAAGAATCACACACACACGCACACACACACGCACAATACAACCAGTGATCTTGCAGTTGTCCCTGGCTGCATTATCTCAACATCCAGAAAAAGAAAAAAAAAACAGGTACTGAAGTAATTGCCCTGTGGTTTGCAGATCAACCAGCCCTGAAATTCCCATCGTCCGCAGTCACCAAAACTTTCCATCTGCAGTGAAACAAATCACAAGCCGTTGGACGGACATAACAGAGACATAAATCGAGGTCTCAATGAAGCCGAGGGGAAAAGCTCAGAGGACCAAGGGCTCCAAGAGTGGTGGTTTGAAACAACTGTCCAGCATGGTGAAGGGAGATGGTCAGGCTGATACCGACAGGCACGGGCACGCACGCAAGCACAAGAACACACAATCCTAACCTCACCCCTTTAATATCAAAAACTGCTGTGATGCGGCTGTCTGTGTGTGTGTGTGTGTGTGTGTGTGTGTGTGTGTGTGTGTGTGATGTGGCACAGTGTGTGTTTGATGTGGCGGTGTGTGTGTGTGTGTGTGTGTGGGTGTGAGTGTGTGTGCGTGTATCGATGGGTTTCTGCGAGGTCCGTCAGCCTTCGAGGGAGTGAGAGCTGGGTCTAAGGATATTCAGCAGGCTTAACTTTTGATTTCCTCCCGGCCAGACGGTGGACTGCCTCCCTTTCATCTGGCTCCGGGTATCAGAAGCACCGGCAAACACCCAATCAAACGCACCCTCCTCCTCCTCTCACTCCTTTCTCTCTTCACGCTTCCTTCCCCTTTCATCGCATTCTCAACTCTAACCTCTCTCTTCCCCCCCTCCCCCTCTCTCTCTCTCTCTCTCTCTCTCTCTCTCTCTCTCTCTCTCTCTCCCCCCCCCTCTCTCTCTCTCCCCCTCTCTCTCTCTCTCCCCCCCCCTCTCTCTCTCTCTCTCTCTCTCTCTCTCCCCCCCCCTCTCTCTCTCTCTCTCTCCCCCCCCTCTCTCTCTCTCTCTCTCTCTCCCCCTCTCTCTCTCTCTCTCTCCCCCCCTCTCTCTCTCTCTCTCTCTCTCTCTCTCTCTCTCTCTCTCTCTCTCTCCCCCTCTCCCCCTCTCCCCCTCTCTCTCCCTCTCTCCCCCCCTCTCTCTCTCTCTCTCTCTCTCTCGCTCTCTCTCTCTCTCTACTTAATTGCTCAAATTTCCCCTGCCTCGATTAATATATTCACATCAAAAACATTACTCATTAACACAATCCACACAACACACACCCTTTGCAGACACTTGTTGTGATTGGCTGCAGTCCTTAATAGTGAGGCGAGATTAGCCACTGGGATGTCACCTCCTTCTCTCACTGTCCCCAAAGGAAAATAGTATTTTCAAGAAGAAGTACTTTATAGTCGTCAATTTGGGACATTCCCAAATTGGGACATTTGGGACATTCCCCTATCCCCTATGCCTCTCCTGGAACCGTCACCTTATCGTGGTGGAGAGGTTTGCGTGTCCCTGTGAACCTGAGGGCTGTGTTGTCTGGAGCCTTGTGCTCCTGGTAGGGTCTCTCATGGCAGAGTGGTCTCAGGCGAGGGGCCAGACTAAGAATGGTTCAAAAATCCTCAATGAATAACGGAAATAGAGGAGATGTGACCCGGCCCGGAGGAAGCCCGGGGCCCCCGTCTGGAGCTAGGCCCAGACGGAGGGCTCGATGGCGAGCGCCTGGTGGCCGGGTTTGCCACGGAGCCCGGTCGGGCACAGCCCGAACAAACTACGTGGCACCCCCCCTCTCTTCATCTCATGGGCCCACCACCTGTGGGAAGACCCGTTGGGGTCGGGTGCGCAGCCACATGGGTGGCAGCGAAGGTCAGGGGTCTCGACGGACCAGACCCGGGCGGCAGAAGCTGGCTCTGGGGACGTGGAACGTCACCTCGCTGTGGGGAAAGGAACCGGAGCTTGTGAGGGAGGTGGAGCGCTATCAGTTAGATCTGGTGGGGCTTACCTCCACGCACAGTCTCAGCTCTGGTACCGTACTCCTGGATAAGGGTTGGACTCTATTCTTCTCCGGAGTTGCCAAGGGCGTGAGGCGCCGGGCGGGTGTGGGGATACTCATAAATCCCCGGCTGAGCGCCGCGGTGTTGGAGTTTACCCCGGTAGACGAGAGGGTCGCCTCCCTGCGCCTAAGGGTTGTAGGGGGGAAAACTCTGACTGTTGTTTGTGCGTATGCACCAAACAGCAGCTCAGAGTACTCGGCCTTCTTGGGGACCCTGAATGGAGTCCTGTATGGGGCTCCAGTAGGGGACTCCGTAGTTCTGCTGGGTGACTTCAACGCCCACGTGGGCAACGATGGAGACACCTGGAGAGGCGTGGTGGGGAGGAACGGCCTCCCTGATCTAAACCCGAGCGGTCGTTTGTTATTGGACTTCTGTGCTAGTCATGGATTATCCATAACAAACACCATGTTCGAACATAAGGGTGCTCATAAGTGTACCTGGTACCAGAGTACCCTAGGCCGAAGATCAATGATCGATTTTGTGATCGTGTCATCTGATCTGAGGCCGCATGTTTTGGACACTCGGGTAAAGAGAGGGGCGGAACTGTCAACCGACCACCATCTGGTTGTGAGTTGGATCAGGGAATGGGGGAAATTTCCGGATAGACCTGGTAAGCCCAAACGCGTAGTGCGGGTGAACTGGGAACGTCTGGAGGAGGCCCCCGTCCTAGGTATCTTCAACTCACACCTCCGGCGGAGTTTTTCTAGCATTCCTGTGGAGGTTGGGGGCATTGAGCCGGAGTGGGCGGTGTTCAAAGCCTCCATTGCTGAAGCTGCGGTGGCTAGCTGTGGCCTCAGGGTCTTAGGCTCCTCAAGGGGCGGTAACCCTCGGACACCGTGGTGGACACCGGTGGTCAGGGAAGCCGTCCGATTGAAGAAGGAGGCCTTCCGGGATATGATATCCTGGAGGACTCCTGACTCGGTTGCAGGGTACCGACAGGCCCGAAGGGCTGCAGCTGCTGCCGTGTCGGAGGCTAAGCAGCGGGTGTGGGAGAAGTTCGGAGAGGCCATGGAGAAGGACTTTCGGTCGGCACCAAAGTGTTTCTGGAAGACTATCCGGCACCTCAGGAGGGGGAAACGGGGAACCGTCCAAGCTGTGTACAGTAAGGATGGGACTCTGTTGACCTCAACTGAGGAGGTCGTCGGACGTTGGAAGGAACACTTTGAGGAACTCCTGAATCCGAATAACACGCCCTCTATGTTGGAGGCAGAGCTCGAGGTTGATGGTGTTTCGTCGTCAATTTCCCTGGTGGAGGTCACTGAGGTCGTCAAACATCTCCGCAGTGGCAAAGCCCCAGGGATTGATGAGATCCAGCCAGAAATGCTAAAGGCTCTGGGTGTTGAGGGGCTGTCATGGTTGACACGCCTATTCAACATCGCGTGGGAGTCGGGTACAGTGCCAAAGGAGTGGCAAACCGGGGTGGTGGTTCCCCTGTTCAAAAAGGGGGACCAGAGAGTGTGTGCCAATTACCGGGGTATCACACTTCTCAGCCTCCCTGGTAAAGTCTACTCCAAGGTGCTGGAAAGGAGGGTTCGGCCGATCGTCGAACCTCAGATTGAAGAGGAACAATGCGGTTTTCGCCCCGGACGTGGAACTACGGACCAGCTCTTCACTCTCGCAAGGATCCTGGAGGGGGCCTGGGAGTATGCCCATCCGGTCTACATGTGTTTTGTGGATCTGGAGAAGGCGTATGACCGGGTCCCCCGGGAGAAACTGTGGGAGGTGCTGCGGAAGTATGGGATAAGGGGGTCTATCCTCAGGGCCATCCAATCCCTGTACTCCCAAAGCGAGAGCTGTGTTCGCGTCCTCGGCAGCCAGTCAGTTTCGTTCTCGGTGGGTGCTGGGCTCCGCCAGGGCTGCGCCTTGTCACCAATCCTGTTTGTGATATACATGGACAGGATATCGAGGCGTAGTCGTGGTGGGGAGGGGTTGCAGTTCGGTGGTCTGAGGATCTCGTCACTGCTTTTTGCAGATGATGTGGTCCTCATGGGATCATCGGCCTGTGACCTTCAGCACTCACTGGATCGGCTGGCGGCCGAGTGTGAAGCGGCTGGGATGAGGATCAGCACCGCTAAATCTGAGGCCATGACTCTTAGCAGGAAACCGATGGATTGCTTACTCCGGGTAGGAAATGAGTCCTTAGCCCAAGTGAAGGAGTTCAAGTACCTCGGGGTCTGTTTCGCGAGTGAGGGTACTATGGAACGTGAGATTGGCCGGAGAATCGGAGCAGCGGGGGCGGTATTGCGTTCGCTTTACCGCACCGTTGTAACGAAAAGAGAGCTGAGCCGCAAGGCAAAGCTCTCGATCTACCGGTCGATCTTCGTTCCTATCCTCACCTATGGTCATGAGGGCTGGGTGATGACCGAAAGGACGAGATCGCGGGTACAAGCGGCCGAGATGAGTTTTCTCAGAAGGGTGGTTGGCGTCTCCCTTAGGGATAGGGTGAGAAGCTCAGCCATCCGTGAGGAACTCGGATTAGAGCCGCTGCTCCTTTACTTAGAAAGGAGTCAGCTGAGGTGGTTCGGGCATCTGGTAAGGATGCCCACTGGGCGCCTTCCTTGGGAGGTGTTTCAGGCACGTCCAGTGGGGAGGAGACCTCGGGGAAGACCCAGGACTAGGTGGAGAGATTATATCTCAACACTGGCCTGGGAACGCCTCGGGATCCCCCCGTCAGAGTTGGTCAATGTGGCCCGGGAAAGGGAAGTCTGGGGCCCCCTGCTTGAGCTGCTCCCCCCGCGACCCGACCCCGGATAAGCGGACGAAAATGAGATGAGATGAGATGAGATGTTGCATCAATGCTTTTTTCACATAAATATCAATCAGCAAACTAGAAACAGCCATACTCACTGCCTTTGAGCCACAGTACAATTTAGTGTACTTCTTACTGGATATGGCAAACACTATATGAAACAGACGACCCCCCACACACACACACACACACACACACACACACACACACACACACACACACACACACACACACACACACACACACACACACACACACACACACACGCACACACACACACACTCACAAAGAAGTTTCCATCTGGCTCTGTATGACTATAAACCAGTACTTTAATAGGTCTTAATGGTGGCTTTGGCAAAGATCAAAAGAAAACTGAGCTGGTCTGAGCAAGCACAGCAAATACTGTACTACACACAAACACACACACACACACACACACACACACACACACACACACACACACACACACACACACACACACACACACACACACACACACACACAAATGTATGCAATGCACCCAAACATTCACTCACAATGAATCTAGAGGGTTCAATGACGAAGCTATTGTTAGCCAGTGCTTATAAGTGGGATGTCAATGGCTATACTAAAACTGCTGCAAATCACTCAAAGGCATTTGTATGTCTGTAAGTACATTCAGGTACATGTGTTTGCCCGTGTGTGTATTTGCCTTAAAAAATTGGGTCAAAGGTCACACTAATTCACGCGTCCACCACTCCAAACGCTGTGGTGACAACAGTGCTGGGGGGTTCCACTGCCCACTGAAAGGGCCGCTGCCGTGGATAAAAGCGTCTGCCTAACGACTTTGTCTCATCGACCCCAATAAGATGTAGGCTGAAGCCATCACACTGTTCCAACATTGAGGTCTACTCTAGAAATGACTCTACCTAAAAAGTAAGTGTTAAAGTTGGTATTATAAATAATAGTATAAATAAGTGTGGAAGTGGGTGGTAGTTACGTTCCGGTCCAAACCCTTCGTTAAGGTTCTGCAGTACAAGCTGCAGAGTGCAGAGGTTCAACACTTTAGAGATGTTCTTTGCCTGTGTAGTAAATAAGCTATTCATGTGATGGTATCAGATTGGCGCATAGACCTACATACTCGCCAGTACGATACTACTTTTTTATACAGTATCGGAGGAATTTCAGTTGGAAATTAAAATTCAGTTGGAAGTAGCCTATATCAGGGCCTTGAATGGGCAGATCAACCATTTTAAAAAAATCCAAATTCTTTGACATATAGCAACTTATTTTTTTTTACAGTAACGCAAATACTTACTTTCCCTGGTAACTAGTTACTTTTATTATAGAGTAAGTCAGTTACTAACTCAGTTACTTTTTGGTAGTGAGTAACTATAACTAATTACTTTTTTTAATGTAACGTTCCCAACACTGGTATTGACACCCCATATTACATCCAATCACTCCATCCCTCCACCTCTTTGGCAACACAACCAGACCCACCCACCACCACCACCAGCACCACCACCAGCACCGCCCAGACCTCCCCCCCATCCACGCCCGTGCTCCGGCTCTACCTTGACGGTGCGGTGGTGGACGCGGGAGGGCTGGCAGCACAGGTTGCCCGTGTTGCAGCAGCCGGAGCAGCGGCGCAGCTCCACGCAGGAGGGCCACACGATGAAGTTGGCCGAGGACGCGTCCACCTGGGCCCGGGGGATGTCGTAGATCACCGTCCTCACCTTGCACAGGGCCGGCACCGCCTCCTCCACCACTAGGGGGCAGCGCCAGGACCCAGTGGGGGGGGGGGGGGGGGGGGGGGGGGGGGGATTGGTCAGACATGCACACACACACTGTCTGTCTGTGTGTGTTCATGTTTTGTTGCGTGTATTTGTGTGAGTTGATAGGATGTGTTGGATGATGTTTGGGTTTTATACAGTTTGATATGTGGTCGATTTGAACCGGCGAGTTGAAACAAAGATTTTGTTTCAAAGTGAGATTTTAATCTAAGCGAACATGCTATGGTATGATTTATTTATTGATAATGTAATCAGTTATAAGATGCGCCCACATTTTCCCCAGAAGCTGACGTGGACTGGGAGACTTTATTTCCATTAATTATTAAACTGTAAGTAAAGGAGTCACTGTATGTATGTCTGTCCTTCGTCTCTGGTGTATGTCTGCCCTTCGTCTGGTGTATGTCTGTCCTTTGTCTGTTGTATGTCTGTCCTTTGTCTGGTGTATGTCTGACCTTCGTCTGGTGTATGTCTGTCCTTCGTCTCTGGTGCATGTCTGTCCTTCATCTCTGGTGTATATGTGTTCTTTGTCTGTATGATTGTCTGTTTTAATCACAGTTCATCCGATCTACTTCTCAGTTGGCCGAGGAAATGTTGAGGACCTAAGAAGTGCAGTATCAAGCGTAAAGTGGTAACACCGTAGTTTGAGCATTAGCCATACTGCACTGCACGAGTGTTGATGAAGGCTAAAGAACTAGACGGCACTAGTGTTGTTGACGGTCTAAATACTGTGGGACCAAAAACACATGATATGATAGATAGATAGATAGATAGATAGATAGATCGATAGATCGATAGATCGATAGATAGATTTTATTTATGCTTTTACTTGTGTGTGTGTGTGGGAGCGTGTGTGTTTGAGAGTGCGTGTTTGTGCGTTTGTGTGTCTTACCAATGCTCCTCTTGTGCCTGGTGTGTGCTTGCAGTGAACTCTTTCGGTCATGGAAGCTGTGAGACAAGTCCTTCTGGTGACTGTGTTTGGTCTCCTCCATCACTTCATTATCTGAACAACAGCACACACACACACACACACACGCTCGCAAATGAATTACAGCTGTCTGAAAGAGTAACTGAGCTGAAACTTGATGCGGCTATGTTTGCAATAATTTGTTTTTGTTTGGGTAACGAATTACATAACCACAGTTGCCAAACCACAAGCATTAACAAACGTGAGCTTGTAAACACAAATAAGACACACCAACACGTGACGGATCCAAACGGTTGCGCTTTCTGTTGACCTGCTGAACATTTGACCCAAAGAGCACGGTGGATTACAGAAGCGGACCTTCCAAGCACGAGGTGAAACACACTCTCAAGGCGCGGCTGTTTTGCTCCTCAAACCGTCTCAATCAATAGGACTTTGGACTGGGCGAGTGCCTCAGATTACAGACACACACACCGCTTTGGGTTTCCAGCTTTCAGCTGGGTTGAAGGTTTATGGGACTGCAAGTAAAAGTGTAATGTTTTGTCTCCTGACAGAACGTGTGTGTGGGTTGTTTTGTTCAAGCCTTGATAAGGTTTTGTTGTGTCAATGTCAATGTCAAAGGCAAAATAGATGTTCTCTCTCAGGGAATTTTCCTGGAGTACACCTCAACACACACAGCGTTTGTGTGTGTGTGTGTGTGTGTGTGTGTGTGTGTGTGTGTGTGTGTGTGTGTGTGTGTGTGTGTGTGTGTGTGTGTGTTTTTTCTGTGTGTGTGTGTGTTTGTGTCTGTGTTTGTGTGTGTCTGTCTGTCTGTGTGTTGAACTCTGCGACAGGAATGAAGTGTCATGTGTCGGCAGATAATGTGCTTAAAACACACAACAAAGTCTGTCCCTTTCCCTCTCTATCTGGATTTGTATGTGTGTCAGTGTGTGTGTATGTGACTGTGTGTGCTCGTGACTGTCTGTGTCTGTGTGCATGTGAGTGTGTGACTGTATGTGACTGTGTGGGGGTGTATGTGAGTGTGTGTATCTGTCTGTGTCGGTGTGTCTGTGTCTGTATCTGTCTGTGTCTGGCTTTGTGTGTGCATGTGACTGTGAATGTGACTGTGTGTGTGCCTGTCTGTGTATGTGACTGTGTGTGCGTCTGTCTGTGAATGTGACTGTGTGTGTGTCTGTCTGTGTATGTGACTGTGTGTGTGTCTGTCTGTGTCTCTCTGTGTATGTGACTGGGTGTGTGTCTGTCTGTGTGTGTCTGTGTGTGTGACTGTGTGTGCGTCTGTCTGTGCCTCTCTGTGTATGTGACTGTGTGTGCGTCTGTCTGTGTGTGTGACTGTGTGTGCGTCTGTCTGTGCCTCTCTGTGTGTGACTGTGTGTGCGTCTGTCTGTGTGTGTGACTGTGTGTGTGTCTGTCTGTGCCTCTCTGTGTGTGTGACTGTGTGTGCGTCTGTCTGTGCCTCTCTGTGTGTGTGACTGTGTGTGCGTCTGTCTGTGTGTGTGACTGTGTGTGTGTCTGTCTGTGCCCGTCTGTGTGTGTGACTGTGTGTGTGTCTGTCTGTGCCTCTCTGTGTGTGTGACTGTGTGTGTGTCTGTCTGTGCCTCTCTGTGTGTGCGTCTGGGTGTGTCTGGGTGTGCCTCTCTGTGTGTGTGACTGTGTGTGCGTCTGTCTGTGCCCGTCTGTGTGTGTGACTGTGTGTGTGTCTGTCTGTGCCTCTCTGTGTGTGCGTCTGGGTGTGTCTGGGTGTCTGTGTTCCCAGTGACATGCAGGAATTTGAGCGTGAAGTCTCCATAGCAACACGGCCCTCCAGCTGATCCTGCCCTTCGGCCGATAATAGGCAGCGTGACAACAGCATAATGAACCCACCCATTGACCCCCGTCAGACTGGGGCGGTGGGTGTGGTGATGGGGTGGGGGGGTGGGGGGGGGGGGGGGGGGGTCAGGGTGGTGGTGGAAGTGGTGGTAGTGGTGTTGCTTGCTGGTGGTGCTGGTGGGGGTGGTAGCCTCGGTTCTGATTGTTTATTAGGGTGGTGGTGGTGGTGGTAGTTGGGGGGGGAGGGGGGGGGGGGGGGGTGTACGTGGGGGTGGCGGTGTACGTGGGGTTAGCGGTGGTGGGTGTGGTGTCCGTCACACTCCCCATTTGCATGTGAATGGTGGCAGGATTAATCCTGCATGGCTCGGTCAGGGAGATGAAGGACTTCTCTCCGAAGGCCACCAGGGGTTACATTCACCACCGACGAGGGCCTTTCAGCCCATGGAGTGTGGAGGTGTTTCTCTGAGTGGGGAACGCGGGTAGGGCTGCATGGTTTCAGTCCCACTAGGGCGGTACTATGACGCTTGTTGTGCATACTAACACGTTTCCCTCCGTGTCCTGACCTCGTCCATGTCTCACCACTATATTTGATAAAGGTAGAGGTGGTTAAACTCAGTCGGTGATAGTTTAGGTGTTCCCTGTATGCTATTTGGTTGCCTAGCAACGGGTTACGCCTTGGCGTGAGTGCAGTCAGACAGAACTTCCTCTCGTCGCTGATCAGACCCATCCTATCACACCCTGAGTCAAAACCTTTCAAAATTGCAGTGGTTGCATAAAAAAACTAAAGACACCATGCCAGCGCGCATAATGTTTGTTTACTTATGTTTGGCTTCACCTAAATAACTTGTGAGTACAGAGCGAAACGCAAATATCCGCCTCCACTTATCAAACACAAATCAAATCAACCAATTCATTCATAAATGAACTCCTTAAAAAAAGAGACAAAACACACAACATGCAACACCATGTGCTCGGCTATATGTGATATCAAAGCGCTTTACCTACGGAGTCTATCTCGAGCAGCCGCTGCAGGTCGCGGATGCTGTGGATCTCGCTGCGGGAGAGCCGCTCGAGAAGCTCCCGGGGTAGTGGAGACTCCTGGGGGGGGGGGGGGGGGGGGAGTCAGAGAAAGCATCAGAGAAAGCTTTCTGCTCTGTAGGCCTGGCGACCAGGAACTCGCGGATCATTCATTGGTTGAAACAGTGCAACGAACATGTTAATGTCAGTTTTACCCTTTACGTCCATGCAGTGGCCTACGATCGGAATGCCGTGCGTAATTACGCAGCAGGCGAAATTACGAACGTCGTGCGTGGTGTTACTGTGTCTGTGTTGCAATGCAATGTTCAACATAAACATCTGGTCCTCCGAAATGATAGGCTGTGTAGTAAATTTAAAGAAATTTGAAGAGATAACCATGGTGCCATGGAGCCTACCTCAGCAGCGGTGCGTAACAGGCACAGGCAGAACGCGATGAGGTGACAGGACGCGGCTTTCATCTCCTCTTCAGGTTTACTTGGCATCTGAATGGAGTAAAGTCCACAGTGTGGCTCCCAGGTCGGAGAAGCACAATAGACCGACCATCCCCACGGGAGTACCCGTGTAATCCACGATCAACCGGGAAAACTAACCAGCAAGGCCAAACGCACAGAAGTCGCTTCAAATGAACGACTTTTGCAGACAAACGGTGAACTTTGTTCAGGTCAAGTTGATCCTCGTTTTCCTGCTTCGATCAAACAGGTGAGCGCTTTAAAAAGAGGAGACAACGTTCCTTAATCCCTTCCGACTATGTTCTTCATTTTCTCGTTCAATTCTTTTGGAAATTAAAGACATGTTTTCCATGAGGATGCATGTAGGCCCGTGCGTTAACTCTAATGGGAAAGGGAATAAAAGCGCGCACGTCTCTGAAACACTGACTTTTCCTCTAAAACGCCCTCGGCGACGCGTTTGCAAACGAGCTGCATCTTCACAACTATGTTTAACGATACGAGCTTGGCGATATAAACGCGGTCCCAGTGGATACGCGGAGATGTCGTGTGATCTCTGCAATGAATGAAGTCAGGATGCTTTGAGTCGGAGGATAAAAGCAGAGCCGCTTTTTGGCCGGCGGCGTGGCTCGCTCCCGCGACACTGCGGGCGCGCGCTTAAAATCCCATTAGCTTTTACTTTACGCTTTTATATATATATATATATATATATATATATATATCTGTACTTCAAAAACGCGAGTGTTTAAGAGTTTTGAACGCCTTATTAAAGAAACTTATAATTTAATGGGTCTTCTTTCGAACTAAAAGCGTCTTTGTTGTGAGAGACGGTCCGCTGTGGCTGTCAGACTCAGCGCGCTGAGTCACTGGCTGAGGATTCAAGGGAGCACTTTCACCAGCAACCTCCCCTACTAAATTAATTATTAGGAGGCAGGAAATGGGGCGTGTAATGACGGTTCTTAGAGCCCAAAGATTGTTTAATCATTAACCATCAGTACTAAAGATGTTTCCTTCTTCCTGACAAGATTTTTCTTAATATTTATTTAAATATAGCCCTATAATAGTTCACATAGGCCTACTCGTTTTTCAGCGTTGGGTTAAGTGGTGATACCGGTGCGCAGACACTGGAGTGGAGACAATGGCATGCAATTCCACGTATGTTTAGTAGGCTAGGCCTACATTGTCAACTGCTGTTAGGAAAGGCATTTATTAAAAATGTATGTTTTACTTTATGTTTGCTACACCATCTCGTCATGACGCCCAGCCGTTGTAACGGCTGGTTGTTTGGGCATATGGTGAAATAACCCTGAGCTGCTGGCACAGTTCAGCCAGCGAGAGTGATGTGTCTGACAGACGTTTCAGGTTTTCCCCGGTTCTCGGGACACTTGGGGCCGGAGAGAGGGGTCCGTGATAGCGGCACCTGCAAGGCCTCCCGGCGGAGGGAAACAGCGACGTTTGAAGAACAATGACTCGTACCAGGCACAGCACTGCCATCTGGCGGTCAGAAATATTATACGTTTTTATTTTGTTCACAATGAAAAATTACATTTTAACTAACTGGGGCCCTAAGTGACACTTATTCAGTGACCGACTACTGAGGAGTTACTGGTAAACAGTCTAGGGGACTACTGTATTCATTACTGAGTAACGAATGATGAACAACTGGGGCCCTAACTGGGGCCCAAGTGACAGTTATTCAGTCACTACTGAGGAGTTACTTTTAAACAGAGTAGGGGATACTGTATTAATGAATCATTCTGTGAATTGGCAAACAGCCAATTTATTATGAAAGCAACTGTATTTTCCTTGGATTTCACAATTAATTATTCAATTAACAGGGCACAGACAGGTTGATTGTCATATTTGATACATTAATATTTACATTTAAGGTTTATTATGTGCGGTAGTAATGTTAAAAGTTGTTGCAATAGTAATGTTAAAATCTTAAAAGCAATTGTCCACCGCTGCAGGGCACACTTTAAACCTGCCGCCCTTGGTTTCAAGCAGTGTTGAGGGCTGGCTTGGGGATCCACACTGGATCGACTGATAGACCTGGATCGGACTGATGATGAGTTGTTACTCATTCACGAACCATTCGTTCACCAGTAGTGATGCTTTTGGTGTGCCTTCATGTAAAGTCATGCATCATACTGAGTTGTTACTCTTTCGCGAATCATTCGTTCACCAGCTTTTTGAACCATAATACGGTATCCCGTAGTCGGTTTAACAGTAACTCCTCAGTAGCTAAAGAATAACAGTCACTTAGGGCCCCAGTTGTTCATCATTAGTTACTCAGTAATGAATACAGTAGTCCCCTAATCTGTTTACAAGTAACTCCTCAGTAGTTACTGAATCACTTAGGGCCCCTTTAGGGCCCCACTTAGGGCCCTGGTCATTCATCATTCGTTACTCATTCGTTCCTCAGTAACTACCCACGTTTTTGCGTACCTTATTGTAAAGTGTTACCGGGAAATCTAATTCAGTCACTGTGGTGAAAGGATGAATTAGGTTGTACAAACCTACCTTGAATGAACCTTTCATTATGTCTTGTGTTCATTTAATGGGGTTGGGTTCGTGTTGGGTCTCTTTCTCTTTTCGCCTGCTTCTTGTGGTGTGTGTGGAGCACCAAAGGGCTCTTCAACCATTCAAACACCTCCACCACACACACACACACACACACACACACACACACACACCTGTGACTCCCTCACCCTAATCCTGTTGGCCAGAAGGTGAACTGCACCGAGGTGGATTCACCGAGGTGGACTCCCTGAAGTACATGAACTGCGACATGTACCACGGGGGGGAGGAGGGGGAGATGGGGGGAGGGGGGGGAGAGGGAGACGGGGGGGAGAAGACAAGGGGGGAGGGAGAGGGAGACGGGGGGGAGAGGGTGATGGGGGGGAGAGGGGGGAGGATGGAGACAGCGGGGAGAGGGAGGCGGGAGACGGGGGGGTGAGGGGGGGAGAGGGAGACGGGGGGGTGGGGGGGAGAGGGAGATGGGTGGGAGGGAGATGGGGGGGAGAGAGAGATGGGGGGGAGAGGGAGATGGGGGGGAGAGGGAGACTGGGGGGAGAGGGAGACTGGGGGGGAGAGGGAGAGGGGGGGAGAGAGAGACGGGGAGGGAGAGACGGTGAGAGAGAAAGAGAGATAGAGAGTGTGTGTCCAGCTGTCTGTGGTTTCTTTTTACAACGTACACAGACAGAAGCACCACCCCCTCCCCTAACCAAAACCCAGGGAGGAGGTCCGAGTATAATGACAGAAAAACATTTGTTGTTTTATTTATAATTTCTGATTAATATATTATTATTATTAAGGCACTTATGTAAGCATTATTTACTAATAAAATGAGAAATCATCGGCTGAACACACGAGAACATTCAGTTAGATACACTGAGTTGTTTATTGCAATTATGCTTCATTAACAAATACAACAGAAAAATAGTCCCTTACATGGACACAATGAGGACTAAAACAATAAAAGTAGCAGACTTTACAAATTATCAACAGGTGTGCACGTATCTTTAATAACTGAACATGTTCTGCGGCCGTTTGGTTCCCAACAGAACACAAAAAATCAAGATTCAGTCTAAAGTAATTTACAACATGCAACCATATCCCATAGACCTCTTGGTTATTATGAATAAAATATAAAATCTGCTTTAAATCAGGTGTAAATCAGGATTATGACACAAATGATGATATCAGAGCCCGTAAGACCTAAACTTGTGTTGTCTGAAAATATACAAACATTTACCATCAATAGGTATTTTATATACATTTCAAATAATAAATGTGCTTATCTAACTATGTCTTAAAAGTCTTTTCGTGGTTTATCATGCTATACTTTCCAGAAGAGAGAGAGAGGGAAAGAGAGAGAGAGAGAGAGAGAGAGAGAGAGAGAGAGAGAGAGAGAGAGAGAGAGAGAGAGAGAGAGAGAGAGAGAGAGAGAGAGAGAGAGAGAGAGAGAGAGAGAGAGAGAGAGAAAACAAGAGATAGATACAGAAACAAAGAGAGACAGGAAGCGGGAAGGAGAAAGAAAGAGAGAGAAAGAGAGAGAGAGACAGAGACTATAACTGCCACAGAGACAGTCATCAGTCCTCTCAGGCATCCAAAGCCCCTTCATCAAAAGCCTCAAATACTCTAACTAGTGTGTGTGTGTGTGTGTGTGTGTGTGTGTGTGTGTGTGTGTGTGTGTGTGTGTGTGTGTGTGTGTGTGTGTGTGTGTGTGTGTGTGTGTGTGTGTGTGTGTGTGTGTGTGCGCCCGTTCACCCATCCGTCCGTTCTTCTTCTACAACCGATACAGAGACGCTGAGGCACCACCGACCCCCAACTCCCACCTTAACCAAATCCCAGGGATGAGGTCCCTGGTGAAAGAGGCCTGGAAGGTGTGGATGTGTGTCAGTGTGTCTGACGACCCTCCTCCACCTGGGGACACTCTGTAGAAGGACAGAGTGCCAGCAGGCCGGTCCAGATACACTCCCACTCTGGTAGAGCCCGCGGGGGGGAGAGGTATGGCTGTTTCACCGTTGTGCACCGCAGTGTAACGATCGTAACGACAATAAAGAATCCAGGACTTGTTCCCTCCACGCTGTCTTCCACGACCCACCCCTTGCCTTGGGACTATTCTGTATGCCACTCCTATATCAACACGTCCTTTCCACTCTACCTCCCAGTAACAGGGGCCACTCAGAGCTTCTCTACCCAACACCTCGAGCAGGGAGTCAAATCTCTCTGGGTGATCCAGGAACGACCGGGCCTCTTCAACCAGCGTGACGTTCCTGTTGTCCTCAGACAGAGAGAGGAAGCTGTTCCTCACGTTCGGGTCCAGTGTGAGTTCACAGGCATCTGAGGGAGAACAAGACATGATGAGCTGCTGAACCATTCTTCATTGTCATCATCATCGTCATCATCATCATCATCAATAGTACTGTTCTCCTGCGTTCTTCTTCCTTTTATTCTCTTTCAGACTCTTTTTTTGGTCGTTCTCTCTTCTTCAAACATTAAAATAGAAAGACAAAAAAAATTCTATAGTGGAATCATGTGCTGTATATTTTCTAAGCAATTGTACATATTGTGTTTATGATAATTACAATTAAAGTTAATTGGAAATCTCATGTGTGTGTGAGTGGCTGTCCCAATGAAAACATTGAAACGAGGACGAATGTATAAAGTGCATTTACTCCCTCAATAATTATACTACATTAACATTTTCGGTAAAATGAGCTTATCACTCACATGAAATATCTAAACAATATTTGTAATATCTTCCAAGATATTAAACTTTTGGATTTCCCTATACACATACATTGCACCCAACCTTCAAAGTGACATCTGTGTACACAACAGACTGAACAAGCTGAGCTCACATACAGGCTGGATACAAGCATACATAAATACATAAGTACACATACAAATGCATATACATACTCATACATAGATACATACATATGTAAAAATACATAGGTACACATAGCTAAACATAACTATACATACTCACAGACATACGTATAGATACGTGGTAATGTAACGATACATACAAAAAGATACTCATATGTATCCATGAATACGTATTCATAAGTACACATTAGGGCCTGACCGATTCATCGGCCTGCCGATTTAATCGGCCGATTATAGCCTTTTTGAAAATAATCGACATCTGCCAAAAAGACGCAGATTACAACCGATTTTTTTTTTTTTTTTTTTTTTTTTTAGAAATGTTATTGCGCTTAGTATCCTGCAGATTGCGCTCCTACTCGCCTAGCTAACTAACAACTTTAGCTGGAGTAAAAAAGAGGCGATTGAATTTTACCGTACAACATGAAAGCACGCTCGCTCAGGCAGCTGCGCGCTCACCTCACCAATGAACACAAGACGCGTTGTTTGAGCATGTTGTGCCTGTTTTACTTTAGGTCCCAGGCCATGTTAATTTGTTATACTGTAGACTCTAACGGTGAGACCATACTGCTCAGCACGCACGTGTTAGTCACTGCTCACAAGCGCAGCACATTAGGAGTTAGTTATTTATTTTACATTTTAAATTACACTAATTTTTTACTGTAAATGTATTCTAAAACACTCAAAGGTTCTGCATTCAATTCACATATTCGTCAAAAGTGTTTAAAGTATATTTAAGGTATAAAAAAACTATGTTTTATATGCTTTTTTTGTTTTTGTTTTTAATCGGCAGATTAAATCGTAATCGTAATTTTTCTCTGAAAATAATCGGCATCGGCACTCAAAAATCAATATCGGTCGGGCCCTAGTACACATAGCTAAACATACATACTCAGACATACGTACACATTAGTACACATACAGACATAAACATACTTATAAATATAGGCACACATACATAAACATACGTTCACATACGTAAACATACATCCACATACATAAACAAACATATTAATATACACACACATAAGCGTGTAATGGCAGTACAAGTACCATTTCTTCAATAATTGTACGATTTCTAGTTCCTATTCCTGTCCTATTTCACTTTCCTTACATTGTCCATTAAGTTTGCACGTCTGAGTTATAGTTTGTGTTGTTCTTGAGAACGAGTCTGTGGTTTGAGGCTAGGTTCAATTGGACAACATACGTGGCTGGTTGTCTGCTTCCGGTAGAAGCTGAACATCGATGGACTTAAAAAAACACCTCTTGCACGTCATGACATCCACAAAAACTAGGGAACCGTTCGCAGAATTCGTGGTTCGGTTCATATCACTGTTTTGGGTTTGCTACGTTTTGCGTAAAGCAGGGGATGACACAAGTGACTATAAAAAAAAGTACACTTATAAACATGTAGTGTGACACACACACACACACACACACACACAAACACACACACACAAACATATATATACACAAATATATATCTATATATGTATATATGTATAATATATTTATACACACAACTCTACAACAACGTTATGAAAACATCAACAACAATGTTATGAATATATAAACAATTCTTGGATCCAGAACTTACCAAAGACAAGCAGCTCAGCAGTGTGATTGGCCGTGCCAGCGCTGTTGCTCGCCATGCAGCAGACCGTGTTCACGCCATACCTCACACCTCTGACGAAGAGGAAGCCCCTCTCCACCCAGGCCTCTGAATGGTCGTCTGTGCCGTTCCTCTCCAGGGGCCTGCCGTTGTGGAGCCACTCGACGGTGGGCTCCGGCGTTCCGCCGGCGTGGCAGGTGTAGCGGGCCGTTTGGCGCCCGGGCAACACGTGGGTAGAGGAGTAGAACTCTGTGATGCTGGGAGACTCCTCCTCCTCCTCCGTGGGCGTCACTGAAATAGAAACCGGACCTTGGTAGACCACAATATAAACCTGACCTTAGTAGACCACAATAGAAACCTTACCTTAGTAGACCTAAACACATCCAACAACTTTTCAACTCTTAAAGAAGGAAAGGAGGTCTGACAATATATAAACTGAAGATATAATGAAGAGGGGATGTTCAGACATAAATCCCAAAAGCAGAGGGTGTTCTTGAAATAAATGTTAATAATGCAATTTGTTTAATAACTTGGATAAAACCCTCACCGAGTTCATCCAGTAAGTGCTCTCTCCCCTCCCTCCAAGGTGACGGTGAGTCTAGAACAGGACAGAGGAGTACAGAAGAAATGAGCTCTAAAACAGAACGACATTGTCTCTAAACATCACAGGTCCCACAGCCAACCAAACACAAAGTCCATCCCCCCTGCAAGAAAACATGTTATCATTATTAATGTTAATACTAATTAAAATAGCAAAAACTATAATTATCAATATCATTATCGTTGCTATTATTACAATCATTCATATTATTAACACCAATTCTAACAAAAACAATAATGATCATTATCATTGCTATTATTACAACTAGAGTTTCCGCGCGTGCGTTGCGCACGCTCAACCTCTAGTTGTAATGTTAAACCAATAGCAATAATGTGGAAACCCCAGTCGATAATGTAAAAAATTTCTGAGCACATAATATAATAACAATTTGCCTATAATGTTACAACGATAACAATTTGGTTCACCTATTACGTTATGAAGCAAGCATAATAATTTCCTCCTTATTTTATGAAGCAAGCATAAGAATTTCCTCCTTACTTTATGAAGCAAGCATAATCATTTAAAGTACGCCGCATATTGTATATCAGAAGATTTGACCCGGAGGGTGTTCCACACTTGATTGTAATTCTATAGAATGATGTGATTTAGACTCACTGAAGTGCAGGGAGATGAGGACAATACTCAGCAGTCCGAGGCTCACAATGACAGTGATGAGCAACCATAGAGCTGTTCAGTAGTAGGACAGACACACACACACACACACACACACACACACACACACACACACACACACACACACACACACACACACACACACACACACACACACACACACACATACACACACACGGTCACTTTGGCTAAAAAAGTTTTCTAAACATAAATCTTAAATGTATTTGGAGGAATACATACTTTTTTGGATAATTCTTTTGGACTGGATTATTTATTTTAAAGGTCCCATGGCATGAAAATCTCACTTTATGAGGTTTTCTAACATTAATATGAGTACCCCATATCTGGCTATCGTCCCCAAGTGGCTAAAACTTGCGTTTGGTGTAATACGAGCACTAGGTATCCTGCTCGCCTTTGAAGAAATGGAAGCTCAGGCGCACTGTTACGCGGCTCAGACGTAACAAAGAAACGAGCCAGGAAACAGTGCGACAATCCACGTTTCTGGTGTTAATTGCGTGGAAAGCATCAATCAAAATTGGTCTTGACAATCAGAGCAAAACACAAATCAAATCTCCCGCCGCCGTCTCTCGGAGGCCAGGCCCACTTTTATCCGGTTTGGGGGACACGCCCCGGACGCGGGCACACCCCCATCCTGGAACATGCGGGACCAGGCCTATGAGAGCAAAGGGCAGACAAAACAAGTAGCACACACACACAATGACTACTGAAAGGCCAATGTGGCCGTAACACGCGCTGATTTGGAATGTGGCCCCATATGTCGTCATAAGGGGCCAAATTACCTCCCCTTTCACTGCCTTGCCCGCCCAGAGAATTTGGCCCGCCAATGAGACAATGAGCTATGACCGCCGCGAGGCACCACCGCCGCGAGGCACCACCGCCCGGGACCCGGCAGCCGGCAGCCGGCAGCAGGCAGGATCAGTCTACTTCAGATTGATGTTGAAGTGGAAGAACCAGAGACGTAGAACCCGACGCAGTCGTTTATGATTCATAATATCGTCTGGAGGCGCACACAGCTTTTGGCCGTGATAATATGTAGTATATGATATAGATATCAATGGATTACATGATATTATTTAGATATAGAGCTCCAGGACTGTAACGCAAGTGTTGTACACTTCTTTGTTATTTGGATAACCGCTCTGCTGTTGGTGTTATGGCGCATAACACGTCGGACTCTCGTCGCTGGTCTTTCCACAACGAGACTCGTAGTGGGGGGTATCACAGCCATGGTTGAGTGGGAATTGGGGGAAAGGAACTTTGGCTTTGACGCCCTGAAGTACATGAACCACGACATGGAGGAGAAGGGGATTGTTGCCCACGATTGTCTCCCGCTTGAGCCCCGCTTCCCGCTTCCCGCTGCCGAGGTCCCACCGCCTCGGCGCTGCCCGCTGTAGGAGGCGAGGTGGTGAGGCTCCGGTGGGAGACAATTGCGGTCAAAAATCCCTTTCTACTCCATGTAGTGGTTCAGTCTACTTCAGATTGATTTGGACGCTGAAGAACCAGAGACGTCGGAGAACCCGACACAGTCGTTTGAGATTCATAATATCGTCTGGAGGCGCACACAGCTTTTGGCCGTGATAATATCTATTATGTGATATAGATATCTATGTATAATATGATATTATTTAGATAGAGAGCTCCAGGACTCCCGAGCTTCAACCCTAACCCTAACCCTAACCCGGAGTATTCTAGAATATTTACAGAACACGGCCAAAGGCTGTGTGCGCCTCGCCATTGTGATACATCCACTGTAAACAGAGCGCATGGTACCGTGGTCGCAAGCTGCTCAGGGCCACACCCCCACCCTCCTCCTTGACCCGCCTCTCTCCTCCTCATTTGCATTAAATCTACAGACACCGAAACGGCCCGTTTGGGGATAGCTCAATGTGCGACTGGCTCGTAGTGGCTGTAATTCTGCACCATAGCTGAATTTCGGGAACGACTTAAAATACTGTGTTAGGGGCCCACTAATATCTATATTAAAGTATCCATAAGTAGCATGCAATGGGACCTTTAAATTCTCTAAAAAGGGGCACCTACCAAATCTTCGCTTTATGGTCTCCTCCCGGTTCAAAGACGTGTTCTCAGGTTCCTCAGAGGGTCCAGGGTCCGGTTCAGAGATGGTGACCATGGGTGCTCTCTGAGGGCTTCCACGGCTTCTGAACTTAGCCTTCTTCATTGCTCTATCAGCTGGAAAAACAATGTCAGGGGTTTTAATTCTGACCAATTATCAGCTTGCAATCTGATACCATCAGTGTCAGGAAATGTTTTTCTTCTGCTCTTATCAGATGCCTTAATTTGACACACAGACTCACTCAAGCACACACACACGGACACAGAGTAATGTTCACACAGATATATTCATATTGCGTGGCTATCATTCACAGTCCAGACTCTCTACGGTCTGCAGAATCCCTCACCGTCTTGAAGAAACACCTGAAGACCTCAACTGAGAACACCTCAGTAAGTGATGACTGGTACTGTGGCTCTTGTGTTGAGTTTAGAACACACTTAAGCAGAACAAGTAATGGTCTATAGCATACATGTTATTATTCCCTCATTATTGAGATATACACACAGTAATACACACAGAAATACATACGTACACACACAGTAATCAAGGGGGCACAACATGTGGCCTGCGTGTCACCAGGGTCTTTCACATCGGCCCATGCAGAAAAATATGAGGATATGTAATTAATTTGACACGTGAGTACACCTGATATCACTTCAGTTCACTTCACTTCAGAGCAGCCATTAATAAAACACAAAATTGTTGATTAAATAAACCATTGTCACTCTAATGTCACTTTGCACTACCAATATTAATTAATATTAAGTAATGAAAAACTAAACTTGTGTTCTGCTGCCTAAAGTTACTCTGCACTCTGTTCCACGTATATAACAAACATATATCATGAAACACACAACTACTTGAGATGCCTAGCAATAGTCTGTAACTCATGGGCGTAATCACAAGTCAAGTAAGGTAAATGTGAGCTTTTGGTCTTGAACACACACATGTCGTTATTTAGGAGAATAAATCAGTCTATACGGTCGCTGGTTCATCAGGTTGGTCCCTTTGGTTAATAACTTTTTCTAAAAGTACATTTTAAATGTATGCAGATGAAAACACTTTTTTTACTGGATCATGGCACCTACCAAATCTTCTCTTCCTGTGCTCCCTCTGGTCCAAAGACGTGTCCTCAGGTTCCTCAGAGAGTCCAGGGTCCGGTTCAGAGATGGTGACCATGGTTCCTCTCTGACAGCTTTCAATGCTTCTGCTCTCAGGAGTCAGCTCTGCTTTATCAGTTGGAAAAATCCCGTCACACGTTTTTATTCTGACCAGTAATCAGCCTGCAATCTGATATAATCAGTGTCAGGAAGTGACAGTTTTTCTTCTACTCTTATCAGATGTCCTCATTTGACACACAGACTCACGGATGCATGCAAACACAACCAAACATTTTTTCTAAAGAGACAACATACATAGGTAGAATATAGCAGATAGCGTCCCTCATTATGGGAACGGCAGAATTAGTGTGTTTTGCAAACATTGTCTGTGTGTGAGTGTGGGTGTGTGTGTGGGGGGGGGGGGGGTGAGTGAGTGAGTGAGTGAGTGAGTGAGTGAGTGAGTGAGTGAGTGAGCACGCGTGTGAGAGAGAGAGAGAGAGAGAGAGAGAGAGAGAGAGAGAGAGAGAGAGAGAGAGAGAGAGAGAGAGAGATTGTGTGTGTGGTCTAAAAGCAGTGTTGGTTGTTCCAGTAGTTGATGTTAACTCTGATGCATATCATTTCTGTGAAGCCTATCTCTTCTGCTCACAGGGAATTAACATCCACGCAAACCACTTTTACCACGCAAACCACCATCTTTATGCCTAGTGTGAGTGCGGCCTCAGGGCGCACTCACACTAGGCAAGTTTGCCTGTTCCGTGCTGCAGGAAGATTCAGCACGAATCCCCCCCTCCCCACTCCCCCCGCTGGCCCGTGGTCACACTGCTCCCAAAGGCCGTGGCCTGGGCACGATTGCTCCTTCATACATACGTCATCACGTCGTAATACGATAAATACGTCATCACCAAGCGTCCTCGCCGCCATAACAACGATGGAGAACAACAACGTGAACGCTGTCGTTGGCACAATTTTCAAGTAAACCCTCGACTTCACTATCGCACCAACGTAAATCCACTCGTGAACCGCTTGCCGCCATTGTTTAAAATGATTGTTGATGGGAAGAAGGGCATGGACCTATAAAGAAAGAAGGGTCGCGCAAGGACTACGTCATCCAGCTCACGTTGCGTCTGCGCGTGTCATCTCATTAGCATCTGTACTTTGGCCACGGCACACCTCTCCCAAGTGTGCCGTGGCCAAGGGGCTGTTCCATGCTGGAATACAGATGGCGTGGTCACACTAGCCAAACGATCTAGACTTTAGTATGCAAATGAGCTCGGGCACCGCGGCCCTAGTGTGAGTGGCCCCATTATAACTGTCACTTAGGGCCCCAGTTAGGGCCCCAGTTGGGGCCCTGGTCGTTCATCATTCGTTACTCATTTGTTCCTCAGTAACTACCCACGTTTTCGCGTACCTTATTGTAAAGTGTTAACGTGTTACCGTAGTACTGACAAATGTTGTAGTTTATGTCGTTTTGTAATTATTATTTTTGCATTTTTCTTAAAGGTCCCATGACATGAAAATCTCAATTTATGAGGTTTTCTAACATAAATATGAGTTCCCCTAGCCTGCCTATGGTCCCCCAGTGGCTAAAACTTGCGTTTGGTGTAAAACGAGCACTAGCTGTTCTGCTCGCCTTTGAAAAAACGGAGGCTCAAGCGCGCTGATTTGGAAATCTGTGCTCATGACGTCATGAGGAATCTCAGCTCCTCCCCTTACTCTGCCTGGCCCGCCCAGAGACGTTGGCCCGCCAATGAGACTCGACCGTGCGAGCGCCACATGTGTGTGTGTGTGTATGTGTGTGTGAATACACACACTGTAACGCAAGTGTTTCTTGTCGGTTCTTTGACGTGTCTTGAATTTCCACAACGAGACTGTCGTGGGGGTTATCTAAGCCATGGTTGAGAAGGAATTGGGGGAAAGGAACTTTGGTTTGACTCGCTGAAGTACATGAACTGCGACATGCCGCCGGTTGCCGCGAGGCACCATCGCCCGGCAGCGGGCAGCCGGCCGCAGGCAGCGCGCGGTTCAGTCGACTTCAGGTTGATGTGGAAGAACCAGAGACGTCGCAGAACCCGACAAAGTCGTTTGTGATTCATAATATCGTCTGGAGGCGCACACAATATGTTATATGATATAGATATCTATGTATCATATGATATTATTTAGATATAGAGCTCCAGGACTGTAACGCAAGTGTTGTACACTTCCTTGTTATTTGGATAACCGTTCTGCTGTTGGTGTGATGGCGCATAACACGTCTGGTATTTCTACAACGAGACTCGTATTGGGGGTTATCTCAGCCAAGGTTGAGAATGAATTGGGGGGAAGGAACTTTGGCTTTGACTGCCTCAAGAACATGAACCACGACATGGAGGAGAAAGGGATTGTTGGCGGCGAATGTCTCCCGCTTGAGCCCCGCTGAGGGACCACCGGCGGAGGTGCATAAGCGCTGCCCGGCAAAGATCCCTTTCTCCTCCTTGTCGTGGTTCATGTTCTTGAGGGAGTCAAAGCCAAAGTTCCTTCCCCCAATTCATTCTCAACCTTGGCTGAGATAACCCCCAATACGAGTCTCGTTGTAGAAATACCAGATACGAGAGTCCGACGTCACACCAACAGCAGAACGGTTATCCAAATAACAAGGAAGTGTACAACACTTGCGTTACAGTCCTGGAGCTCTATATCTAAATAATATCATATACATAGATATCTATATCATATAACATATTGTGTGCGCCTCCAGACGATATTATGAATCACAAACGACTTTGTCGGGTTCTGCGACGTCTCTGGTTCTTCCACTTTCACATCAACCTGAAGTCGACTGAACCGCGCGCTGCCTGCTGCCGGCTGCCCGCTGCCGGGCGATGGTGCCTCGCGGCAACCGGCGGCATGTCGCAGTTCATGTACTTCAGCGAGTCAAATCAAAGTTCCTTTCCCCCAATTCCTTCTCAACCATGGCTCAGATAACCCCCACGACAGTCTCGTTGTGGAAATACAAGACACGTCAAAGAACCGACAAGAAACACTTGCGTTACAGTGTGTGTATTCACATTGATGTGGACGTTGAAGAACCAGGAACGTCGGAGAACCCAACGCGGTCGTTTGAGATTCATAATATCGGCTCACACAGCTTTTGGCCGTGATAATATATATTATATGATATAGATATCTGTGTAGGCTATATGATCATATTTAGATATAGAGCACCAGGACTCCCGTGTGTTCTAGAATATTTACAGAACACGGCTAAAGGCTGTGTGCGGCTCGCCATTGCGATACATCCACTGTAAACAGAGCGCATTGTGGCTGCAAGCTGCTCAGGGCCACACCCCCACCCTCCTCCTTGACACGCCCACCGAAACAGCGCATTTGGGGGAAGCTCAATGTGCGACTGGCTCGGAGTGGCTGTAACTCTGCACCACGGCTGAATTTAGGGAACGTCTTTGAATACTGTGTTAGTTGCCCACTAATACCTATATTAAAGAATACATAAAATAGCATGTCATGGGACCTTTAAAGTAAACACACACACACACACACACACACACACATAAACGCATACTTGCACAAACACTTACCAGTTATTTAGTTGTAATGTGGTATTCTTAGCATGTTGCTATACTATGCTATGCTATACTATAATTCTGGGGAAAAATAATGCATTGTATTTCAGTGCACAGTAGAGGGCAGTCTCTCTCTCTGTTGCGCTCACACACGCTCACACACACACACACACACACACACACACACACACACACACACACACACACACACACACACACACACACACACACACACACACACACACACAGTTTAGAGTACTGTATGGGGGGGTCACACAAGGTTAACCGCTAGTTAATATACCTTCCATTGGTCTTTGGGTCTGGACTAGGGTGAGACTCTGAGCGCCGTGTAGTCATGACATCTCTCACTGACAACATGTATGCAAAGGCAGCCTCGGGTTACACCAACACGTTGATTTCGACAGGATACAATCCAAATAAGGCTTCAACACACAGCTCTAAATTAAAACTCTAGCACAATTGTGTCCTGAAAAATCCTGAGCTGGTGATAAAATAAGTAGAGCGGCTGTAATCGAAAACCCAGTTGGTAGATGCTCTGTGTTGGACTGAGCCGAGAGTGTGTTCTGTTCCAAGGAGAGACGGAGAGAAAGGTAGGAGCTCTTGTGCGTTTGCTATTGTCTTGTGCTAATCTTGGGAGCTTACACTAAGCTTCTGTCACGTATTATTACTTTCTGCTTGTTTCCGAGATGGATTTACTGAATATGTTTAGCATGGTATGCTTTAATATGTGTATTTTCTATGTTAGGCCTATTCATATTTTTATTTTATTTCTTTATCAAACTAACCATAATAATCCTGGCGTGTGATTCAAAGTTTGTGCTCAAACACAAATGAGAAATCTTATTACGTGCACTTGAAATTGTACTTTCTGAAGCAATTTAAATGAACCACTTGTGGAGTTATGGTAATACTTCCTTTGTGTGTCACTTCATATAAATATAGTGATCCATCTGGAATATATCACCCCAAAAGCCTTAATTAAATTCATCAAGTCTGATTTGCGAGACTATAGATTCAAACCAGCATAATGACCGGCAGCATATTGACTTTCATTCGTACTTGTATCATGCATTAATTTGCTAGTATGATCACGCTGCAGAAAGTGGCAATGCCACCTGCACTTTGAACAGGCAGGTAGGTCAGTGGCGAAGTGGACCTTCCTTTGTCTTGGTGCGGACAGCGACCTATCACTTATTCATGCCCGGCTATCTGACCCGCTGCCTAATTGTGTCAGGAGGGGGCCAATTACCCGTGGCGGCTTACAGGCCCAGAGAGCCTCACATGAGCAGACACGGAGACGGAGAAGATCGCTGTCATCCGCGAGGGACGGCGTGCGTCTTATTTACATTTGGAGGCCGAGTTCGAGTTCAGCTCGGTAGGCCAGCCGTGCGTCTCGCGGTTTCTCCTGTGGAATAAGATACGGCTCCTACTCGACTCACACTGACTGACTGACATAACGGCAGGGATGGGGGCGAGAACGGCGACGAGGGAGAACACGTCGTACCCCGTCGGTCTCGTGGAGAAAGGCGATAACCAACGCGGACATTCTGAGTCGTGAGGGGACGTGGCAGAATCTCTTGACGAATGGCTGTCAATCCGTGTAGTGATTTACAGAGAGGTGAGATCCAATAAGATTGCTTGGTGAATGATTGCACATTCATGTAGTGGGACCACCCAGCCGGGACATACGCACGCACGCACGCACGCACGCACGCACGCACGCGCACGCACGCACGCACACACGCACACACACACACACACACACACACACACACACACACACACACACACACACACACACACACACACACACACACACACACACACACACACACAGAGACATTCGTTGTTCAACAGTCCCTCTATTTCCAGTGACCTTGCAGGAACCAGCAGCTATGGACCAGCGCTTTGTGGACCCGGATCGCGTGTCCCCAGCGACTGATCCGCCCCGGTCCAGTCTGTCCTCAGGAGGAGGGCGGGCCCCCGTCCGCCTGCCACCCTCAGAGCCCACTCCAGCTCACCCCCCTTCTGGCAAGTCAGGTAAGTCACGGTGCATTCCCACGACTCCCAGTTCTTGGAAACAACGTCATCCGTCCGCCCTCTCATTTCCTCCCGCGTCAGCTCCGTAACGCGCCGTGCAGGAGGGCAGCCTGGGGACGAGTGTGCCCCCCAGCGCGCCCCCCAGCCCAGCTTGGTATGAGGGCACTGAATTCTGTGGGCTTTCAAAAACAACGGTACATTAAGTGCAGTCTCTAGTGGTGTCTGCGCGCAGAATGTAAAGATGATATGTGTGTGTGAGTGTGTGTGTGTGTATAGATATTGTATATATGTACTGCGTTTGTGTGTGCGTGTGGTTGTGTGTGTAAGTAATATATATGTGTTTGTGTGTGCAAATCTGTGTATGTGTGTGGTGTGTGTATTGTTGGGTGTGTGTATCTGTGTGTATGTACAGTATGTCAGTTTGTGTGTGTGTTTGTCGGTGTGTATGTTAGTGTGTGTTTGTGTGTGTGCGTGTGTGTGTACAGCATTATAGTATGCGTGTGTTTGTGTGTGCGTGTGCGCGAGCGTGTGTGTGTGTGTGTGTATGTGTGTGTGACAAGTTCAGGCCAGATCAGGTCATCCTTTCTCGTTTCTCTATTGTTCACGATGAGTCTCTCCCCTGAAACCTGAACCAGTTTATTCTCCAACATGCTTGTTGTCCTCTCCAACATATTCCATTATGGATGGATTCTAAGATGTGCTTGACCAACCGGTCACATGATGTGACAAAACATTGTGTGGAGTTTGACCGCATAGAGGCATTCAGACTTTAAAAGAATGTATAGGAATAGAAAGTTATTCTGAGTATCCGGATACTCTCAGAGGGATTGGGGCTCAGGACAATTTATTGACCATGTGTGGAGCTCTAGTGCTCCAAGAGCCCTGTGCATATTTCTGAAGAGTTTGAAACAACAAAAATCGAACTATCAAATACTGTTTCCCCTTAGGCTCTTCACTACTGGACAACTTTCTACAAATTATTTCAACTTCCTCTCATCGATTATTCGGTTTATGATATGCATGTCTTGAGACGTACTGACCGGCGTTTCCCTGCTCTCCATACAGAACATGGAAACCTCATGGTTCTAAAATGTTCTCTCCCCCCATGCATCCTCTTCTGATTCATGCACTCCTCCCCTTCCTCACCTCCCCTCATCTCATACACCCCCAAATATCCTCCCAAAGGATTCTCCTCCATCGTGTCTCCTTCCCTCACCTCTCCCCTTCCATCTCTCCAGCCTCAGCCTTTCCCCTGGAGGATCAGGTGTACCTGGGGGCCGGGGCCCTCTTCGGACGACTCAGGACGGACCGGCCCGTCACACAGCAACTACTGCATTACGGGAAAAGAGAGACGACACCGATACCCGAGGGCCACGACAAGACCAGACTGAGACAGTCCTACCAGCTGGCCTTCAACACGCTCAAATGTATGAGCGTGGATCCCCCTTTTTGTCCTCGTGATTACCTTCTGTATCCTCCACTTGGGACATTCGCCGAAAAGATTCAGACAGTTTAGCATACAACGTCTAAATCACGCTCCTCTCTCTTTAGCGGATTACATATACAAGAGCGCGAGCTGTGGTGTAGTTAGTCCCTGCCTTCCACTCGTTACCCCTGTCTGGGTGATTCAGAAGAAGACAATTAAATAGATTTAATTTCCCCCGTCCTCTCTAAGGACGACTCCCCCGCTTCTCCACCCAGACCCCAATCTCTCTAATGAATAGTAATGCAGCAGCAGCAGCTTCTCCGCACTACAGTGGTCCCCCCGGGGGCAGACCCTACCCCTGCAAAGGGACAATTAAATGGGGTGTATAAATATATATGCCTCTGTGTTTGATTTCTCTGGGCCGTTGTAATGTTATTTGCAGTAGAGCGACAAGGACCGTCTGTGAAGGAGGTGATAAGAGGCTGGCGGTGACCTGACACGAGCACGCGCACGCACATGCTCATACACACATGCAAGCGCACACACACACATACACACGTACGCGAACGCACACACACACACACACACACACACACACATACGTGAACACACTCTGGCACATACAAAAACACACACACACACACACACACAGACGCACACACTCACATGCCCCCTCCACACACACTCGCACATGCATGCACACAAACATACACAAACACGCATTCTTACACACACACACACACACACACACACACACACAAAGACATTGCCGGCTGTTCGAGCAAAAACTTAACAATGACCACATATAATGAATTAATGAATTATTGTGTTGTCCCTCGCAGACCAAGACTTACTGGAGAACGTCGTCCTCGACAGCTGCTTCCACACGAGTCAACAGATTGTGAGTGCTGTGTCCTTCAACCCTCCAGAATGTGCTGAAAACACACTGCCTTTATTATTGAACTACAACTAGGTTATTACAGACATACCTCTGTGCACCCTGTTCTATACTGTGACATACATCCACCTGCACAGAGGAGAGATCGGGAGGCTTCCTGAGACATGTGTGTGCTGAGAATGAGTTATGGACCAAAGGAGCTGGTTAGGTGATGTTTGTATTCAGGAGTGTGTGTGAAGTCGGTCCGGTGACTGGTTGTTAGAGATTCAAACCTGGCACACCACAGCCTAACCCTGGTACAGAGAGTGGACTGATGACACTGCTACGCCATAAACCACAGTGGCATGACAGAGGCAAGCTGGTTGGGTGTGTTATGTCCACATTACACACGCAACCACCTGGCCTACCTGTATGTGTTTATATCTGCAAGCTTGTATGTGTGTGTGTGTGTGTGTGTGTGTGTGTGTGTGTGTGTGTGTGTGCGTGCTACCTAGTATGTACACTACATACACAACTGCCTTGCCAACCTGGTTGTGTGTGTGTGTGTGTGTGTGTGTGTGTGTGTGTGTGTGTGCGTGTGTGTGCGTGCTACCTAGTATGTACACTACATACACAACTGCCTTGCCAACCTGGTTGTGTGTGTGTTTGTGTATGTGTGTGTGTGTGTGTGTGTGTGTGTGTGTGTGTGTGTGTGCGTGCGTGCGTGTGTGCGTGCGCGCGTGTGCGTGCATGCTTGTGCACGTGTGACAATGCGTTGAAGGCCTAGTTGAGCGAGGCGTAGAGAAGCAGGGAGGCAGGCAGGATGTAAGTGTGACGTTACGGCCGTAAAAGTGACACTAAAGCTCTTTAGGATTCAACACAACTCTTTACGGTCGTGTTTATTGTCAGCCACGGCGCTCCTCAGGCAGGAAGGAGCAGGAAGAAGGGTGGAGGCATGGATCAAAATGAGTGGATGAGAGGGAGGGAGTAGAATACCAAAAGATTAAAAGTGCCAGAAGTAGTGGTATGTAGAATGATTGGAACAGTCTTTTTTTTTTTTTTTTACAGTATATGTACTTTTATGTGTATTTATATTCTACCAAATAACCCTGTTTCAGTGACTGCCTCCCTCACTGGCAGTGAGCTTCCAGTGCAGCAGCTTCCTATGGAGTCGTGGCTGAGGCCGGCTCCGGTTGAGTACAGCCCCTAAAGTGCCTGAAATGAGGATGAGGTTCCCTGGGAGGGAGTGCAGTATAACCTCTGGAAGACCCCAGGCATTACTGCGTTAGCGGGTGATGCTGATGAACAAGCACGCGGGACTTTCCACCCAAATGGGATTTCTTGTTCTTTATACTGTAGTAAATGTCTTTCTCCTATCCTAAGTTTAATCAGCCTTTGGACGAAGCAGACGCAGGATAGCGTGTTGTTCAGGGTGTTTGAAACCCGATAGCCTATGTGAACGCCAATAATAAATCCCAGCCTCGCTTTGGATAAAATGGTCTCCTGAATAGTAATAGCAATTTAATCTTGCTGCGTTTACTGAGCGGATTGTAATCGTGCCCTATCCAATGTCATCTCTTTTGAAGAGGCCGCCACAGAGATGTCAGGGTTGGTTGTCTTTGTCGTATGCGGCGACTCTGCTAATGGTTTACCTCTCAGGTGTACCGTAACCTATTACACTAGGATGTTTCTTGTTAATGGCTAAAAGTTTATGTTAGGGGGAAGTTAGATTTGAAAGGGAAAATTATAATCCCAATGGAATGAGTACGACTCTGAAATCTAATGATGATATGAAAACAATGGCATATGTTTTGTTAACGTCATATCTTCCAGCCCGATGACTTGTTGCCATTGGCGATGGTGATGCTCTTCGACCTCCAGGACAGGAAGTTTGAACTCCTTAAACGTCGTGCAGAGGAAGGGGAGGAGCCTCTGCACGATGTCAGGGAACTTGAAAGCTGCTTCCGCAGGTGTGTGTTTATGTTCACGTGTGTGTTTGTGTGTGTGTCTGCGCACGTGGGTGTATGTGTGTATATCTGCCGTCTTGTCTGTGTGTGTGTGTGTGTGTGTGTGTGTGTGTGTGTGTGTGTGTGTGTGTGTGTGTGTGTGTGTGTGTGTGTGTGTGTGTGGTTCCTAGTATGGTCATTGCATTCACAACCGCCTTGCCAAACCGGTTGTGTGTGTCTGTATGTGTGTCTGTGTATGTGAGTGACTTGGTCTGTGTGGTTGTGTGTGTGTGTATGTTTGAGAGTGTGACAGAGTAAGAGAGTTAGTGAGTGAGAGAGCGAGAGTGCATTTATGTTTCAATTTAGGGCACTACACCAAATTGGGTTTTCTAAATAATTGTTTTAGAATCTGTAGTTTTTTGTTGCCAAGTCCTTTGGTCGTCTGTTGGTCCAAGACTAACCTAGTCGCCCTCTCTGGCCCTCTCTGGCCCTCTCCGGTCCTCTCTGGTCCTCTCCGGTCCTCTCCGGTCCTCTCCGGTCCTCTATGGTCCTCTCCGGTCCTCTCTGGTCCTCTCCGGTCCTCTATGGTCCTCTCCGGTCCTCTCACGGCCCTCTCCGGTCCTCTCCGGCCCTCTCCGGTCCTCTCCGGTCCTCTCTGGCCCTCTCCGGTCCTCTCCGGTCCTCTCTGACCCTCTCTGGTCCTCTGCAGGTCCAAGACTAAGCTCGCGGCCTCCCTGGCACGCTGCAGGGTGAAGCAAAACCTGGTGAGTGTGTCCTGTGTTCTGCCTGATCCAGTCAGAACCAATCAGAAGAGGGCCAAGCTGCTGCCCTTCTACGCCTGGGTCAACCCACTAACGAGCAGGTAAACAGATCACACAGTGATCACTCGCTACACTCACACACGCAGGGAAACTATGTTGATTTCCTGTTGTTCTGTGTTGTTCTGTTGTTGTTTGCTCATCCCCTTATCGAGGGTCATTGTCATAGTTCTAGTGTTATCCCTGCATTGTTAATGGATACGCATACGTGATATAGATAAGGGACATGACGATGTCTGCTGTGTGTATTTATGTTTCCTGTCCGTTTCTGTGGTCAACTTGTTAAAATCTCATTGAGACTTCACTCGTTTTGAATAAAGGTGACGTCAAGTAAATACCAACGTCCCTCTCCTTTACTGCTCACGCACAGCGTGGAGGAGGTGTGTGTTGAGCTCCAGGCAGACCTGGGACTGCGTGAGGTGGAGAGGATGCAGGATAGCCGGGGTGGCCTGCAGTTCTGCAGGGACCCTCTGTGTGAAGACACTCTGTGCTTCCCCCCACAGCTGCACACCCTGATAGAGCAGAGCCCCCTCGTCGCCGGCCATACGCTCAACGCGCAGGTACCACCTCCACGCCCAGGATCCAGTTGAGCCAAGGGGGCACATGCCATGTCTGTCTGTGCAACAGCAAGTCCTGTCATTTTTCAAGGTTAAAGGTGACATATTATACCACCAGGTGTGAGTGTGATTAGCCGTTACAAGCCATCACAGGTGGGTGTGTCCAGCTAGATGTTTGCTGGATAGATCAGCCTACCGGCCTACCCAGTGGACTGTAGCAAACGTCGCTCATCTATCCGTCACACATCTAGGTGGACACGCCCACCTGTGATGTCAGAAGCTGCACATTTTCAAAACGGCTTGTAACGGCTAATCACAGTTACACCCGGTGGTATAATCTGTCCCCTTTAATAACATTCAACATCTGGTTATGGATAATAGTGAAACTCATGATCTGAGTCAAGCTCAAGCTCTTAAAGCTGCAGTGTGTAGGGTTTAGAGGCATCTAGTGGTGAAGTGGCAGATTGCAAGCAACTGATTGCTACCCCTCTTTGTCGTATTGTACCCATAGCATTGAAAGCTACAATGATTTACCATTATTAGAAATATAAAAAGCACTGAAACATTTGACAATGTCTAACCAAATACATACAAGGCTCTCGTCACAAATGCATGTCAGTTACGATAAAGGATGCATATTTCAGGCATGTTTCACTGATCAATACTTATATATACAACAACTTGAAAATATATACTACTTACATAAACCACTTCACTAGAATACGGATTACAATATTGGCATCAAATTTATTGCAAGCGAATATGCAACTTTAGACTGCTCTAACATTACATATGATGCTGCATTACATATTATTATTACATCTGAATCATTCTAAACATGCACCAAGTAACTTTTTCACCGCAGCCATCACTTTTGTTTGAAATTAATTTTGACTTTCTCACTGAAGCCTTTGACTTTTGATTGGAAATATTTAAACGAGTGCGTGTCTCGGGGAAAACCAAGCTCCCATGGCTGAATCCACCCGAGGATTAAACACACAACTAAAGTGATGAAGTGACATAATGTTTAGGTTTTAGAAGTTAGGCCTGTAGAACTCCACACTGATCAGCATATAAATACAGTCAGAAACAATATATTCAGGTCTTCAAAAAATCATCTATCTAACTATCTCAAATTCCGGCATATCCCTTAATTCAACTTTAACTGTATTTAAATACTGTTACCGGCCTGGACACCCTTTGGTGTTTCTATGTGTCTGTTCAGCACAGAGGCGTGTGTGTAGCAGTGAGAGTGTTACCAGCCTGGTCTCCCTGTGTGTGTCTGTGCGTCCGTTCAGCACAGAGGCGTGTGTAGCAGTGAGAGTGTTACCAGCCTGGTCACCCTGTGTGTGTCTGTGTGTCCGTTCAGCACAGAGGCGTGTGTGTAGCAGTGAGAGTGTTAGCAGCCTGGTCACCCTGTGTGTGTCTGTGTGTCCGTTCAGCACAGAGGCGTGTGTGTAGCAGTGAGAGTGTTACCAGCCTGGTCACCCTGTGTGTGTCTGTGTGTCCGTTCAGCACAGAGGCGTGTGTGTAGCAGTGAGAGTGTTAGCAGCCTGGTCACCCTGTGTGTGTCTGTGTGTCCGTTCAGCACAGAGGCGTGTGCCTCGCAGTGAGCGCGCTGCGTCCTCACCTCCCGGACCACGCTGACGTTCTGGTCGCGGGGTCCTTCTCCGCCTGCACCCTGGCTCAGGTAGCCGTCCACGCCGCTGCCCGATCGGGGAAAGTGCTCGTGTGCGGGGACGACCACACGCCCTCTCAGAGGGACGAGCTGCAGGAGCTGCTCACACGGATGCACGTCAACAGTGAGTGTTGCTCTGAGAAGAAACTGAGAGACGGGATTATGGGATTGAAAGGCAGATTCGGTGCGTCTCAAACGCATGTGTCCTCCCTCTGTTTGTTTATTGCTTTGCTCCGACAAGGAACCTGCATGTCCAACCCTCCTATTCAGCTGGGATCACCAATGGACTGGAAACGCTGACAAAATAAAACATCCTTACTTTAAACTTCTTCCAAACCTGCAAATTAACAAAGTTAATCAATCATCACCACCTGTATTGTCCAGCGAAATTCCTCTCGGCCCTTTCCTTTTCTTTCCTTCTATTTGTCATCTTTTATCCACCTTACCACGGATTCTATGTGTCTATGTGTATATAAGTGTACATGTATATGTATGCGTCTATAGACCTGTCCTTGTGTACCAGGAAAAGCGCTTCAAATGAAATGAACCACTCTTACTCTCACCTTGACTTTTGCCTGTGCGTGTGCGTGTGTGTGTGTGTGTGTGTGTGTGTGTGCGAGTGTGTGCGTGCGTGTGTGTTGGACCCCTCCAGACGTGCGTGTCCTGCCGGTGGCCTTCCAGAGCCTGGACGAGTGGGACAGCGCCGCCCAGCGCCTGAGGCTCATGCTGCTGCTGCCCCAGAGCTCCTGCTCCGCCCTCAGTGACCCCGTCCACACCCTGATCACAGAGCACGGAGGTGGGGGGGGGGAGAGAGAGAGAGAGAGAGAGAGAGAGAGAGAGAGAGAGAGAGAGAGAGAGAGAGAGAGAGAGAGAGAGAGAGACCCCGTCCACACCCTGATCACAGAGCACGGAGGTGGGGGGGAGAGAGAGAGAGAGAGAGAGAGAGAGAGAGAGAGAGAGAGAGAGACCCCGTCCACACCCTGATCACAGAGCACGGAGGTGGGGGGGGGGGGGGGGGGGGGAGAGAGAGAGAGAGAGAGAGAGAGACCCCGCCCACACCCTGATCAGAGAGCACGGAGGTAGAGAGAGAGAGAGAGAGACCCCGTCCACACCCTGATCACAGAGCACGGAGGTGGGGGGGGAGAGAGAGAGAGAGAGAGAGAGAGAGAGAGAGAGAGAGAGAGAGAGAGAGACCCCGCCCACACCCTGATCAGAGAGCACGGAGGTAGAGAGAGAGAGAGAGAGAGAGAGCGAGAGAGAGAGACCCCGTCCACACCCTGATCACAGAGCACGGAGGTGGGGGGGGGGGGGGGGGGAGAGAGAGAGAGAGAGAGAGAGAGAGAGAGGAGAGAGAGAGAGAGAGAGAGAGAGAGAGACCCCGCCCACACCCTGATCAGAGAGCACGGAGGTAGAGAGAGAGAGAGAGACCCCGTCCACACCCTGATCCCAGAACAGGGAGGTAGAGAGAGAGAGAGAGAGAGAGAGAGAGACCCTGCCCACACCCTGATCACAGAGCACGGAGGCGGGGGGGGGGGGGGGGGAGAGAGAGAGAGAGAGAGAGAGAGAGAGAGAGAGAGAGAGAGACGCCGTGCACACCCTGATCTCTGAGCACGGAGGTGGGCCGAGAGAGAGAGGGACAGATACAGACTTCGAGAGAGAGATGAAGAGATTGAGACAGAGTGAAAGTGAGTTATTGATAATGGAGCACAGGGGGCCGTCTGGCCCTCGGGATGAACTCATGGATGAATGGATAGATGATTGGGAGGAGAACTAACTGATGGTGGTTTGTATAGACCGAAGCAGGACTACATGGACGGCTTGATAGGCTCATGAATAGATAATAGCAATGATAGACTAATTGAAAGTTGGATAAATTAAGAGTTCAAACGATGGCGAGTTGATAGATAGAGGAGATTATGTTTAGCTTCAGAATGTATAATTATCGTTATCATTCTAAACTATTGGGCTCCTCTCTTGCAGACGTTGACGTGCTCCAGGACCTGTCCCATGGTCCAGTGTCTCAGAGCAGACTGGACTCCCTGGTCCACCACCAGGAGAAGCTACTGGCACACGCCCTCACATGTGAGTCATAATCAACGCGCGCACACACACACACACACACACACACACACACACACACACACACACACACACACACACACACACACACACACACACACACACACACACACACACACACACACACACACACACACACACACACACACTCGTTCCAGCCCTGTCAAACGCTGTGATCCTGACAGCTTGAGACCTCATCTGTTGTTCCTCCTCTCCTGTGTGTCTCAGTCCCCCAGGGTTCAGTCGGTGCTCTACTGCACGCGCTCAGTGTAACCCGCAAGAGAACGAACACCTGGTGATACGAGCCTTAAACAAAGCAGACACACCTCCAAAACTAGTGCCCTTTAGGTAAGTATACACACACACACACGCATGCACACACACATGCAGGCGCACACAGGCGCACACGCACACGCACACACACACACACGTTTGGATAACCTTTAAGCAAAAAGCTAGTAACATGTAATGATTGCCATCACAATAAGACATGTGTTAAACCAGGGTTGGGATCTTTTTATGCATCCCCCACCCTATTTCAGACTAAACGGTGCAGTGCTTGCAGGGCTATCATTTAGCTTTGTGCTGTGAAACATCATTCAATTGGTGTATCGCTTTGAATTCACACTGTTAAAATGATTTAATTTATGTCAGGTAGGACTCTATCCCCATAGGAAAGAGATCTAAGATTGCATGCTTACTCCTCCCACTGATGTAGTTCTGAGTGTGTCTCTACCCCAGGCCAGTTCCACCCCTCCACCCTCTGACGTAGTTCTGTGTCTCTCCACCAGGCCGGCCCCACCCCTCCTGCCTCAACCCCCTGGGTCAGAGACAACAGACAGCCGGTTCTTCAAAATTGAGCCCTCCGGACACAGTGATGGCTGCTTCATAGCCAGGCTGAGCAGAGAGGTGAGAGAGAGAGAGAGAGATGGAAAGAGACAGATTGAGAGTGAGTGAGTGAGAGCGAGAGGGGAGAGAGAGAGAGAGAGAGAGGGAGAGAGAGGGAGAGAGAGATGGAAAGAGATAGAGTGAGAGTGAGTGAGTGAGAGAGAGGGGAGAGAGAGAGAGAGAATGAGATGGAAAGATTTAGATAGAGAGAAAAGAGACAGAGTGAGAGTGAGTGAGTGAGAGAGAGAGGGGGGGGGGAGAGAGAGAGAGAGAGAGAGAGAGAGAGAGAGAGAGAGAGAGAGAGAGAGAGAGAGAGAGAGGGGGGGGAGTTATAAATGGAGATAGACAGGGACAGATGGAGAGAGAGTGATTTAGTGAATGAGAGAGAGAGAAAGGGGGGATGGAGAGAGGGAAAGAGATGACGGAGGTGGTGAAAAAGTTTGCGTCTTTGCAATAAGACCATCCATGAAGAAATACAGAAAAATAAATGAGGTAATGCAAGAATACCCCGGCAGGAGGCAGAGTAAAGACAAATAAAGAAGCTGTGTGTGTGTGTGTGTGTGTGTGTGTGTGTGTGTGTGTGTGTGTGTGTGTGTGTGTGTTTGTGTGATTGCTTAGGGACAGGACCTACCAAGAGTGCCAGGATTGCATTTTTACCGTCTAGTGGGAGGATGGCCAGTTTACACACACACACACACACACCCCGCACACACACACACACACACACACGCACACCCGCATGCACGCACACACACACACACAGTAGAGTGCTATTTCAATACTTCGCTGAATGAGGAGACAAGTCTAAGATGAAATATGCTACAAATGTTAAAATATTCCGGCATCTTAGAGGGCAGGTGAAGGGGTAATTCATCTCTTCAACTCCGCCTTCACTGTGACCGCCTCCACCCCTGTTTCTCCTCCGCCTCCTCCGCCACCTCCGCCACCTCCACCACCTCCACCCCTCCATCTCTGTTCTCTTTCTCCACCCCATCCCCCCATCCCGGTTCCTCCTCCTCCTCCTCCACCTCCACCCCTCCATCCCGGTTCCTCCTCCTCCACCTCCACCCCTCCATCCCGGTTCCTCCTCCTCCACCTCCACCCCTCCATCCCGGTTCCTCCACCACCTCCACCCCTCTATCCCGGTTCCTCCTCCTCCACCTCCACCCCTCCATCCCGGTTCCTCCTCCTCCACCTCCACCCCTCCATCCCGGTTCCTCCTCCTCCACCTCCACCCCTCCATCCCGGTTCCTCCTCCTCCACCTCCACCCCTCCATCCCGGTTCCTCCACCACCCACCAGACGTCCACCCAGTTTCTCCTGCTCCCTCGCTCATAAAAAACAGGAAATAAAAGCAGGGGAAATGAAAGGCTGCCTGCTCCTCCGATCTCCTGCTGCTCTGCTCTGCTGCAGGGTGTGTGTGTGTGTGTGTGTGTGTGTGTGTGTGTGTGTGTGTGTGTGTATATTCATTCATACACACACAAACAAGGAGATGTGGTTGTGTGTGTGTGTGTTGAGTGATTGAGAATGCCCACAAACAATTAAAGGCAACACACTCACACACACAGCCACAGGTAATGCTCACCTGTCCACTGGATCAAAGTTAAATCGAATAAGCGAATCTGATTCGATTTCCAGCCACTCCCGCAGTCAAGCAAACCCAATCAGCCGCGCTGTGCAGCAATGGTGATGTTAATGTCCTCAATGCTGACCAGCACACACCCTCAGCACACACACACACACACACACACACACACACACACACAACAATGAGCTCAGATCAGCCCTCTACAGTCACACAACTTCAAGCGAAGGGAGAAGAGAGCGGATGGAGAGGTTAATATCTCAGGGACTTGGATCGGATGCTCTTTTAGAGCCCTGCTTTTGTGAGACGTTTGGGTCGGGAAGACCGGTCTTCAGGAGGTCTGCGTTGTAGCCAGCGGGGGACAGAGAGGTGAAGAGACAAAGGGAGAGATATGAGAAAGGGAGATATCAGAGATATCAGAAAGAGGGATACGTGAGAGATATCAGAAAGAGGGATGTAAGAGATTTATGAGAGATATATATTAGAGATATATGAGAGAGAGATATAAAAGAGAGAAATGAGGGATATATGAGAGAAATATATGACATGTACGAAGGAGAAATGAGAGAGAGATAGAAAGATACAAGAGAGAGATTTTAAAGACATGAGAGAAATATATAAATGATAGAGGTATGAGATATTAGGAGAGACACCAAGCTTAATATAAGACATATATGAAAGAGAGACTAAGAGAGAGATAGTGTGTGTGTGTGTGTGTGTGTGTGCGTGTGCGTGTGGAGGGTCCAAATCGGATAAGTGACCATAATGTCTCATCTCCTCTTGCATTCCTCTCTGTGCGTGACGAGACTACCAATAAAACAAGACGGCAGCAGGGGGAAACAAAACTCCAACAATCTCCAAGTTGAGATCATTTCGCTGCAGACCCCATTAGTTAGTTTTATGGCTCACTACAGCCCCCCACCCCCATAGACATCACTCCATACAGGGCTAAACGTGCACCATCAGTGGACTGCCAGCCACCGTCCTCTGAGGTATCCCTGGAATGGAACTGGAAAGAAACACAGGCACACATAAGAGTTGAACAGTAAATGGCTTCAGTGGATGGGACGTTCCCGGCTGTGAAGAGAGAAGGTAGATAAGGTTTCGCCTCAGATTCACAGGGATGTCGGCTCTTTAAACGATAGCGCACTCGAGAGGACTGTTCTCCCTGGGGCCGGTGGGGGATTTAGGCCTGCCACTAAACTCTTGGGAGTGTATTTATGCACATACCGACACACAAACAGATGTACTGGGCATAGCTCTGCCCCCCCCCAAGCCATGCTGTGTTTTACCGTTATCCTAGGTCTTTAATAAACAGAGTTTCTTCTACGTAAAACATGTAGAAAACACGCATGCCGGCACACAGTACTAATAATAAAACTAGCATTCACCACAAGTCCCCGAGTTGAACTGCCGTGTTGGTATTCTACCTCTCCTCCGTAATGCTAATTCGTTGTGATGTAAGACCTGCAGATACTCTGAGTCTCCCCCCCCCCGCCCCCGCCCCCAAACCCTTTGAGGTGAGACTCAGGGGATCAGGGGGGGGGGGGGGGGGGGGGGGGGGGGGGTGAGTGATCATAACTGTCAGCTCCGCCTCTGAAATAGCACTCCTCACTCGCTTTGCTCTGTGGGCATGGCAGAAGCCATCGACCCCTCCCACCGTTACTCTTCCCTCGTCTCCCCGTGCCCGCCGCCTCACTCCTCTTCCTCCTCCCTCTACAGTCCCTGAGCCACAGTCTTGTCTTCCCCCCCCCCCCCCCCCCCCCCCCGTTTACCCCCCACACGGCTCCTATAGATCTAGGGGCCCCCGAGGCGCCTGGCTGTTTATGAGCGCAACATTCAACCCTGAGACTTTGGTTTATGATTTGGCTTTCGTCTCCTCCCCCTCCTCCCTCCTCCCCCCCCCCCCCCCCCCTCCACCTGTGTCTCCGTCACCCAGTCGGACGCCACCAAGGTGGAGAAGGTCCAGGACGTGCTGGCGAGGGCGGCCGCCAAGGGCCTGCTGGGGGCCATGTTCGGGGACCAATCGCAGCCCAGCCGCAAGGGGAGACGCAGGAAGAGCAGCGTGCTGGCAGCCAATCAGAAGTCCTGCCCTCCACTTCCTGCACTGACAGAGGACGAGCCTGTCGCCGGGCAGACCAGAGACCTAGACCCGGACCCCGGAGAGCACCAAGACCCTGTGGGCGGGCTCAGGACCACCGATACTCCGTCGATGACTGAAGAGGGGGATGAGGAAGAGGACGGGGCCGCTGATGAAAAGGAGGACGACGTGGAGGAGGGAAACGACGGGAGCCCAGGGGAGGGAACAGACACGGGGAAAGGGGTGAGGAAGGGTAAGGGCAGGGCCAGACGACGGACCAAAAGGACCCACGGGGCGGCAAATCTCTCCGCGGTCCGGCCTAACCGCACCGGCAGAAAGACCCTGAAGACGAAGGCCAAACCCAAACGTCCACAAGGTCCGGGGCGCAACTTTGAGTCGACTTCAGAGCCACCAACGAGGTCCGCCGTACCCCGTCCTACCACTTCTACGGGCCAGGGTAGCACCCCCGTCACCCCCGCGACCTACGTCCTCCAAATAGGCCCCGGGAAGGAACAGCAAGGGCAGAAAGCACACGCTAAAAAACCCACGAAGAAAGCCGGCACGCCGGGAAGGGTTTCGTCAGCGAGGGGAGCGGGCTCAGCCGATGAGGTGTCAGTGCGGGATCCGGCGCACCCTCCGGATCCCGTCCATCCCCTCGTGTCCTCGTTCAGCAGGAGTTCTTTGAGCGACAGTGCTTCCTCCCGGTCCACGGCGCCTTCGTCCTCCACATCGATGTCCTCCACCCCGACACGCTCGCCCTTCTGACACTGGGCCTGAGCAGAGCGAGGCGCAGAGGACCGACTGACGCCGAGACCCTTCACAATACAACCTGACTGTAGATATACATCTATAACCAATGCATAGATCCTTGGACACCGGTATGCTCTACGCTGTATGTGTACGTGGCAGACATACACTGACATCAAGAGAGTTTCACAAATAATTAAAAGTTGCGTACAGACGGATGGAAGTGTTTGAGTTCAATGTCACTTGAGGGAATCTTATAAATATCTATTGCATCTTTGTTGAGGAGAAGCTGTTAAAGATCCCATGCCATGCTATTTTATGGATGCTTTAATCTAGGTATTAGTGGGCCACAAACACCGTATTCAAAGACGTCCCCGAAATTCAGCCGTGGTGCAGAGTTACAGCCACTCCGAACCAGTCGCACATTGAGCTTCCCCCAAACGCGCTGTTTCGGTGGGCGTGTCAAGGCAGGTCAAGGAGGGGGGTGGGGGTGTGGCCCTGAGCAGCTTGTAGCCACAGTACCATGCGCTCTGTTTACGGTGGATGTATCGCAATGGCTCGTAGAAACCCATATTATACATAGATATCTATATAATATAATATAATATATATTATCACCTGGCCCTGAGCAGCTTGTAGCCACGGTACCATGCGCTCTGTTTACGGTGGATGTATCGCAATGGCTCTTAGAAACCCATATTATACATAGATATCTATATCATATAATATATAATATATATTATCACGGCCAAAAGCTGTGTGAGCCTCCAGACGATAGGCTATTATGAATCTCAAACGACCGCGTCTTCTTCAGATTGATGTGGAAGTGGAAGAACCAGAGACGTCGGAGAACCCGACGAAGTCCTTTGTGATTCATATCGTCTGGACGTGCACACAGCTTTTGGCCGTGATAATATGTATTATTTGATATAGATATCTATGTATTATATGATATTATTTAGATATAGAGCTCCAGGACTGTAACGCAAGTGTTGTACACTTCCTTGTAGGATAACCGTTCTGCTGTTGGTGTGATGGCGCATAACACGTCGGACTCTCGTCTCTGGTATTTCTACAACGAGACTCGTAGTGGGGGTTATCTCAGCCATGGTTGAGAATGAATTGGGGGAAAGGAACTTTGGCTTTGACTCCCTGAAGTACCTACATGAACCACGACATGGAGGAGAAGGGGATTGTTGGCCGCGAATGTATCCCGCTTGAGCCCTGCTACTATGGCGAGCGGATAGTGCCAGGATTCCCTGGAGAAGGATAACAACGTGTGAAATGAACGTGTGGAGAAGCTACGCCGCCGCCGTGTGGAGAGGATATGCACGCCGCCGCCGTTGGGACTGGGGTTCGATTCCCAGTCTATATACAGGTCCTTCTCAAAAAATTTGCATATTGTGATAAAGTTCATTCTTTTCCATAATGTAATGATAAAAATTAAACTTTCATATATTTTAGATTCATTGCACACCAACTGAAATATTTCAGGTCTTTTATTGTTTTAATACTGATGATTTTGGCATACAGCTCATGAAAACCCCAAATTCCTATCTCAAAAAATTGGCATATTTCATCCGACCAATAAAAGAAAAGTGTTTTTAATACAAAAAAAGTCAACCTTCAAATAATAATGTTCAGTTATGCACTCAATACTTGGTCGGGAATCCTTTTGCAGAAATGACTGCTTCAATGCGGCGTGGCATGGAGGCAATCAGCCTGTGGCAGTGCTGAGGTCTTATGGAGGCCCAGGATGCTTCGATAGCGGCCTTAAGCTCATCCAGTGTTGAGTGTTGGGTCTTGCGTCTCTCAACTTTCTCTTCACAATATCCCACAGATTCTCTATGGGGTTCAGGTCAGGAGAGTTGGCAGGCCAATTGAGCACAGTAATACCATGGTCAGTAAACCATTTACCAGTGGTTTTGGCACTGTGAGCAGGTGCCAGGTCGTGCTGAAATATGAAATCTTCATCTCCATAAAGCTTTTCAGCAGATGGAAGCATGAAGTGCTCCAAAATCTCCTGGTAGCTAGCTGCATTGACCCTGCCCTTGATAAAACACAGTGGACCAACACCAGCAGCTGACATGGCACCCCAGACCATCACTGACTGTGGGTACTTGACACTGGACATTTTGGCATTTCCTTCTCCCCAGTCTTCCTCCAGACTCTGGCACCTTGATTTCCGAATGACATGCAAAATTTGCTTTCATCCGAAAAAAAGTACTTTGGACCACTGAGCAACAGTCCAGTGCTGCTTCTCTGTAGCCCAGGTCAGGCGCTTCTGCCGCTGTTTCTGGTTCAAAAGTGGCTTGACCTGGGGAATGCGGCACCTGTAGCCCATTTCCTGCACACGCCTGTGCACGGTGGCTCTGGATGTTTCTACTCCAGACTCAGTCCACTGCTTCCGCAGGTCCTCCAAGGTCTGGAATCGGCCCTTCTCCACAATCTTCCTCAGGGTCCGGTCACCTCTTCTCGTCGTGCAGCGTTTTCTGCCACACTTTTTCCTTCCCACAGACTTCCCACTGAGGTGCCTTGATACGGCACTCTGGGAACAGCCTATTCGTTCAGAAATTTCTTTCTGTGTCTTACCCTCTTGCTTGAGGGTGTCAATGATGGCCTTCTGGACAGCAGTCAGGTCGGCAGTCTTACCCATGATTGCGGTTTTGAGTAATGAACCAGGCTGGGAGTTTTTAAAAGCCTCAGGAATCTTTTGCAGGTGTTTAGAGTTAATTCGTTGATTCAGATGATTAGGTTAATAGCTTGTTTAGAGAACCTTTTCATGATATGCTAATTTTTTGAGATAGGAATTTTGGGTTTTCATGAGCTGTATGCCAAAATCATCAGTATTAAAACAATAAAAGACCTGAAATATTTCAGTTGGTGTGCAATGAATCTAAAATATATGAAAGTTTAATTTTTATCATTACATTATGGAAATGAATGAACTTTATCACAATATGCTAATTTTTTGAGAAGGACCTGTATATGATTTTTTTCTTCATTATTTTCCGGTATTAATATATCCAATGACTTGTTGATGAATAAGTTGATGACATTTTATAAAAAACGTTAGTTTTTATGTGTCAAAAAGACAAACTGTTTTAAAACAGATCTCAATGTTTTGATGATTGTATGGGCATGATGTCACTTCATAGGGCAGAGGGGTATTCCACAAAGCCGGTTTTATCACATAACCGGGCAAATTAACCCAGGGTTTCCGTTCCAAAATGAACACGGTATGTTAGTTACTATAGCAACATATGCTCTGAATCAAACCTGGTCGGACCAGGTTTTGTGCAGGTTAAGTTTGGAACATAACCCGGTTTTGGGGATTTAAAGCTGCGTTCACCGCAGATTCCATGTGTTCACAATGGCATGCCCTTTTGATGAGAGCCCTGTTGATACCGGAGCGCCAATTATTCGTGCAATCCACCGGGAGAGATTTATAAGACCACGGCTATATCCGGATGACTTTTTGCTGGAGAGATACAGATTCTCACGCAAATCTTTAATATATTTAAATAGCTTTCTCCACAGTACCTTGCAGTGAATACATTAACGCCTCGACATGTTTCGATTGGTAGTGATTTTCACCTCTTGATATTGATTTATTTTCATTTTGAAAGAAACGACACATCTCTCGCACATCTCAACGCCATCTCTCGTTCGGTTGTTTAGAACAGAAAATCCGGTTCCCAGGACAACATGACATTGTCACTTTCAAGCGGCCCGTTTCCCCATTTCGATCAGGGTTTCCATGATCCATACATCACTTCTTTATAGGTTTGGCGTGGACGCGCACAACCCTGTGTTGATTGAACTAATGCATAACCGGTGCCGTAGAACCGACAGCTCTGGTTTAGTTGGCACAGGCTCACTCAACCTAGAGTTCAGCGTTAACTCTGTTTGTTAAACGTCCGTTTGTGGAATACCCCCTATGACATTTTCTGTTTTCTATCTAGGCTATATTATTCACTTTCTTTTTCAAAAGTTGTAGTTAATATATAAATCAATGTAACAATGTAAATGATCACAATGGAATTTCTTTGATGAAACAGAAAACATTTGTGAATTAACAACCGCATTCATCTGTGTTTCAAAGTAAATTTTAAGCATCGATCATTCAACAGAATCTGTGCTTTGACAGCAGATAATTAACCATACAAATGTTGAATTTGAGAAGGCAAGAAAGAAGAAAAACATTATTGGGCAGATAGAAGACTTCATTGTAGTCACTAGTTGTAAGCCAACATGTATTATTTTGGCAGACGGCCAAACAAAAGCTTTGATTGTAGTCATCCAATAAGGGTCTGGCAAAGCATAAAAACGTGGAACTGGGACGAGACGCTTCTGCAGGTTTAGAACCGGAACCACAGGAACCAGAATCTGGGAGGCAGGCAGGAGAAGTGGAGGTGTGGGCAAGTGGTTGAAGAGCTGGTTTGGTTGACTGGAGAGGAAGCTCAGGAGCAGGCCTCAGAACAGAAGATGGAGCCTCTATGGGCTCGCGACAGTTCTCCCTGTGCAGTGCCTAAAAGTATTACCTTTTTTGTATAACAAAGCATAATATCAGATGACAACATGGCTACACAGGAAATGGCACAGATACTAGGTTATTATTGGCTGGGTAAAGTGTTTATAAACTCAACATCTTGTGATTGTTGCAGTATTTATCACTTGGAGCCGGGTGGTGCTTTTCTCCATCACCATGATATTAATAATAATGACTTGCCGGATGTGGGGGTATGGCTCAAACACTGGTGCCTGACTCCACATACGCGCCTTGATCCACAGTACTGCTCGTAGAGTTGGATGAAAAGTGCCTCAAACACACGATTGCAGTCAGGTCACTGTGCTGGGATTCTCCCTCCTGCAAAGTATTTGCAAAGGTATTGAGTAGCATTAGTGTAGTACAAGACATGATGTAATGGCTTGCCTTGCAGTATTGTCATGCTTGCTCAGAGTATTCATTTAGAATATATTTGTTTGTGAATGTGAGCTTAATTCAAATTGTATTCATGATTGTAATCGTGAAAATCTGTTGATTCTTGGTATTGTACGGATAATAAATTGTTGTGTTGGTAGATCTATAGTCTCCCGTGTGTACAAGGAAATATGAAAACAGGCAAGAGAGGAGATTTAACGCTGGTTATGTTGGCTGCCATTGTCATCTCCTTTATTTTACACAGATCAGATATTCTTAGCATTGTTATCTCAATCAATGAATAATCTACACAATTTCTTCTGTATGACTGATTAAATAAACCCAATAACCAAAATAAACCTTCAAATCAAATTCATTTATCTAATTACATTAATATAAATATTAAGTATGAATGTGACTCTTAACAGATATACTGTAGTAAAAGATAACACTTTCAGTGGTGTTTAATGCCAAGTCTGTAGACCTACCCATTTTAATTACAGTAAATTACCCATACAAATTAGCAATTCATTATCTCAACTAAAACAATAATAGGTCTACTTTGAGAGTGAATAACAGTATCAAAACAGGCACCATCAAAATGGCCTACATTTAAACAACACTTTATCCGCCCTACACCATTATACATTGCTGTTCCAAGTGATATAAATGTGCTGGTTGTATAAAACACTAGTAAATCCTAAACTAAGTCATAAAATCACAATGAAGCGCTTTACCTAAACAAATTAGCAATTCATTATCGCAACTAAAACAATAGGTCTACTTTGAGAGTGAATAACCGTATCAAAACAGGCACCATCAAAATGGCCTACATTTAAACAACAGTTTATCTGTCCTACATTATACATTGCTGTTCCAAGTGATATAAATGTGCTGGTTGTATAAAACAGGGTTCATACACATTTTGACCAATAGATTTCCATGACTTTTCAATGACTTTTCCATGACTAAACATTTTGAGAAACTTCTGGTGTGTACATGAAAAAGTGATCAAATGTAGTATTTAAACTAACAATGAGAAATCCAAACTATTGATGTTTGCTTCCTTTGGCATGGCTCGTTAATGCCGCCTCTCCCATGTTTGAAATGTGAAATGCTTTGCCACCACAGAAACCCACAATTTTGCTCATCCCAGGTAAATGAATGACATGAAAATATGAATATAACAAATTTCCATGACTTCTCCAAAACATTTGGGATTACATTTTTTTTCAAGCACTTTTCCAGGCCTGGAAATAGCCATTTTAAAATTCCATGACTTTTCCAGGTTTTTCATGACCGTATGAACCCTGATAAAACACTAGTTAATCGTAAACTACGTCATAAAATCACACTGAAGAGCTTTGTGGCCACATACCTAGTTCAGGCGTTCTCACGGCGACGTAGGGCAGCAGGCGTCTTAGTGGCGACGAACTTATCCACACGTCGAGAGTAGATGTACATTTTGTCTGAATTTCCTTCTGTACGTCGCCGTGACACCGCCGCCGGTGGACGGATCTTCCATGCCGTCGCCGTGACGTCGCTGCTGGTCTCTCGTCTGCAGTCCCAATCAATCCCATTCAAAATTTCACACGTTCCCACGGCGACGTAGGGTAGGCTGCTCCTTCGCCTCTTCCAGGGAATCCTTAGGTTTGGCACTATCCACTCGCCATATGCTTCCCGCCGCCTCGGCCAATAGTATCAGAGAATGTCTAATATGAGGGTAGAGGGGGGTCAAGGTGAGGGTAGAGGGGGGGGGGTCACGGTGAGGGTAGAGGGGGGGGGGGGGGGTGAGGGTGAGGGTAGAGGGGGGGGGGCTCAAGGTGAGGGTAGAGGGGGGGGGGTCACGGTGAGGGTAGAGGGGGGGGGGGGGGTCAAGGTGAGGGTAGAGGGGGGGGGGTCACGGTGAGGGTAGAGGGGGGGGGGGGGGTCAAGGTGAGGGTAGAGGGGGGGGGTCACGGTGAGGGTAGAGGGGGGGGGGGGTCAAGGTGAGGGTAGAGGGGGGGGGGGTCAAGGTGAGGGTAGAGGGGGGGGGTCAAGGTGAGGGTAGAGGGGGGTCAAGGTGAGGGTAGGGGGGGGGGTCAAGGTGAGGGTAGGGGGGGGGGTCAAGGTGAGGGTAGAGGGGGGGGTCAAGGTGAGGGTAGAGGGGGGGGGTCAAGGTGAGGGTAGAGGGGGGGGGTCAAGGTGAGGGTAGAGGGGGGGGGTCAAGGTGAGGGTAGAGGGGGGGGTCAAGTTGAGGGTAGAGGGGGGGGGTCAAGGTGAGGGTAGAGGGGGGGGTCAAGGTGAGGGTAGAGGGGGGGTCAAGGTGAGGGTAGAGGGGGGGTCAAGGTGAGGGTAGAGGGGGGGGTCAAGGTGAGGGTAGAGGGGGGGGTCAAGGTGAGGGTAGAGGGGGGGTCAAGGTGAGGGTAGAGGGGGGGTCAAGGTGAGGGTAGAGGGGGAGGGGGGGGTCAAGGTGAGGGTAGAGGGGGGGGGTAGGGTAGATGTGTATAGGTTAACTCATTATGGTCAGTATTAAACATCACATAATGCACAACATGCAGAAAAAGCCACACAACCAGGTAGAATTTGTTATATACGATTTTATATAAACACCATGAGTATACATTTTATAAAATCGTTTACACATTGAAACATTTTGGGAAGCGATTTGTCCAATGTCCGAACCCATTTTGATCACAAAGCGTATATCGTGAATCCAGCGCAGCCATCTGTCCCTAACTCTGTCCCTAACACTGAACCCCGACGCCTTGAAGGACAAGGAACCCTCCCACCGTGGGGAGGAAGGAACCCTCGATGGAACACGCTAGGTGCATCCAAACGTGCAACAGATGGTGAGAAGGTCACGTTGCGTGAGTGTGGAGGAGATGAATCCACAGGCCAAAGTCCTGTTGTGTGAGTGTGGAGTAGATGAATCCACAGGCCAAAGTCCTGTTGTGTGAGTGTGGAGTAGATGAATCCACAGGCCAAGGTCACGTTGTGTGAGTGAAGGAGATGAATCCACAGGCCAGCGATGAGTGGCGGTTGTTGATCACTGAAATGTGGACAGAGGAAAACAGCATATTGTTCAGTTGACTGTCTAGATAGTGTCACATTATCAAAAGGTTATTACACCTGTAGTCAATGAACACGATATCCATGTCATCTTCAGCAGTGGGCTACTGACCTAAGGGACTCCAGCTGGTCAGAGATACAGGCTTGACGCAGCTCAGGTGTGTGTCCCAGACTGGACACAGCATTTCAACTGCACCTTACAAAGACGGATGATATGAATACAAAAGGACACAACGATTCAGTTATCTGGCAGACCGTCCGAGCCAAAGAGTCTTGGTGAATTCAGAAGTGCGCCATGCCATGTAGTCTGAGAACTCAGGGGTGGAACCCAGCACCATTTGATGGAGAGCCCAACACCCCATCCTACCCCGTTTAGAGTTCCATCAGCAACAGACTCACCTTCCAGATGCATGGCTCCTTCAGCTCTCTCCTCAGTGGATATCCCCTTGGAGTCGGGTGTCACTCGCCCCACCCTGATGTCCTTCACCAGGCAGGTCCTCCATCACCTCCCTATGCCCCGCCTTCCTGTTTGGGGACAAACAGGGCCGTTTGGCCTCAATGTCTGGGCACAATCAAAGTGGTAGTTGGCTATAATGTCTGGTAGTAAACTGTTGTTTCCCAGTACAAGTCATGTTTAGTTCATGCAAACATACCAGTACTACTTGTTGGCAGGCAGACTCATGGTTCTCCAGGTGCACGGCTCCTCCATCAGCTCTCCTCAGGCAAGGACTCCTGGTCTGTGTAAACAGTGGTGGTAGTTGAGCAATTGGGGGGGGGGGGGTATTCTTGTGACGCCCAGTTTAAACCAAAGCCCTGGCTGGAGTGTTAATGAGGGCATTGAATATGATTCGTTTTATTCTTTCCAACTTGCATAGAAACTAAAGCAAATGCAAAGCAGCTATAGTTTGTAATCTTTTAAGTCAGAACACTGAAATATTTTAGTTGATGAAAATGCTGTTCAGTTCCATAAATAATTGAATCACTTAGTTCTGATCGTCACATGACTGAACACAATGATGACCCACAGCTGTCCTTTACCTTCCTGAGACCTCTGCAGTCGCATCGTAGCGATCGTAGATCCGAGCGGATCCTGGTGGGTCAGCGATACAATCAGGATATGAAAAAAAAAAACATTCTCACACCTCAGTAGACAGTTTTTCTTCATTTTAAAAGGGGACATTATACCACCAGGTGTGAGTGTGATTAGCCTTACAAGCCGTTTCCAAAATCTGACACATATTACATCACTACTGGGCGTGTACACCTAGATCTGTGCTGGATAGATGAGCAACGTTTACTTCGGTCCACTGGGTAGGCTGGTAGAATGATCTGTTCAGCACAGATCTAGGTGGACACGCCCACTAGTGATGTCATATGGGGCAGATTTTCAAAACCGCTTGTTAGGCTAATCACACTCACACCTGGTGGTATAATACATCCCCTTTACAGAATAACAACTTTCAGAACTCATGTGAGAAATCAGACGCTGCAGCCTCACATGAGAGCAAAATTGTGAGTGAATAAATCCTGTTCACTCACAGCTCCATTAACCCAGCGACTTTTTTCTCAAAATCATTCTGATCAAAACGATGGCTGAAGAGACCGATGTAGGGCTGGTGGAGTGGCTAGTCTAGCAGCCTACTCCTTCACATTGAGGTGGCAGTGTAAGGTATAATCACCTCAGGGTCGGCTGTCCTTGCCCCCCCACCGAGGGACGTCCTTCACCAGCGGGTCCTCAGCACGGCTCCATCACCACCCCTCCATCACAGAGTCCTGGTCTGGAGCAAAAAGCAGGGAATTTGCCTCATGTCCACCATGTTCAGTTCATGCAAACCAGTGCAAACCAGTACCACCTGTTGGCAGGTAGATTCATGGTCGTCCTCCAGATGCAGTTCCTCCATCAGCCAAGGCCATCGGGTCTGTAACAAACAGGGGTGGTAGTTGAGCAGTGGGTGGGATTATTCTTTGGACGCCTCTTTTAAACCATTCTGAACCAAAGTACTGGCTTTTGGTGTAAAATGTAGAGGAATAGAAGACACTGCAAGTTAAAAAAAATAAATAAGAACCATGCACACACTTGAAAATGTGTTATGCAGGAGAATGGTAGAACATTCTGTGAATTCAACAGCACACATTTGAAATTTGACTGTTAACATTATTCAAACTGTCTTCTGCCTCAGCTGAAACTCAATATTTAAAACAAACGATAAAACTTGTAGAATTCTTGTACCAGTAGCGTAGACTCTAGCCTTCACATTGAGGGGTTAGAGTCTCAATAAAACTTCTTCACTGATGGCTCCATTAAGCCAAGGACGGTTTTCTCTAAATCTGCCATATTAGATGACGGCTGAAGTAACCGATTTTAGAACAGAAACCGTTCAGTAGCAGTGAGAGTGATAATCAATTTAGAGACTGGCTGCATTCACCCCAACATCATTCTTAAGGCAGGACCTCCACCACGGCTCCTCCGTCGGCTCTCGTCCACCATGGCTCCTCCGTCGGCTCTCGACCACCATGGCTCTGTCGGCTCTCGTCCACCATGGCGCTGTCGGCTCTCGTCCACCATGGCTCCATCGGATCTCCTCCATCAGCCCTCCTCCTCAACCAACGCGTCCTGACCTAACAAACGGCAGTAGTTGGGTCCAAAATCAGCCATATTAGATGACGGCTGAAGTAACCGATTTTAGAACAGAAACCGTTCAGTAGCAGTGAGAGTGATAATCAATTTAGAGATTGGCTGCATTCACCCCGACATCATTCTTAAGGCAGGACCTCCACCACGGCTCCTCCGTCGGCTCTCGTCCACCACGGCTCCCCCGTCGGCTCTCGTCCACCATGGCTCCGTCGGCTCTCGTCCACCATGGCTCCGTCGGCTCTCGTCCACCATGGCTCCGTCGGCTCTCGTCCACCATGGCTCCGTCGGCTCTCCTCCATCAGCCCTCCTCCTCCACCAACGCGTCCTGACCTAACATGAAACGGCATTAGTTGGGTCCAAAATCTGGTAACAAAGCCGGGGAGGTCAAACCTGCACACCCTTGCTTTTGTAAAGGGGAAAAAATATCTAACTTCAAGTTTACAAGTTGACTCGTTGAGAAATGTATAAACTACTACTGTCAGAATGAAAATCTGAGAAAGATAATAAAAAATAAATCAGCCTCAACAATTAGTTTCAGAGCGGCTTGGAGATGGTACCCTGGTCCACCCTGCTGCCCCATTACTGGTCCAGGTAGTGGGGTTACCCTCTGGTCCCCAGCCTCACGTCCACCCAGCTGTGTTGTACAATATTTAACTAAACCTTGGGAGACGACGTGCCATTTCTAAACTGCTGTAAATTAGCTTTATTAATCAACTACATTTACATTGAGGGCATTTAGCAGATGCTTTTAACCAAAGTGATGAGTAAATTTTTCAGAAAGAGAAGCAATAAACTAGACACAGGTTGGACGTCTTCAGGAAGCGGACTCCCAAACACTAAATCAAGGTACTGAACCATCATAATCAAGCACATTAACATCCAATATTCATCCTTTTAACGCAAAAATCAACATTGATCGAAAGCCACTTACACCGATAGAGCCTGGTTCAACTGCTCGGCCACATCTCCTCCCACCGACCACGCTGCAGAGATCACTGAGAAGATCATAATGTTATAAAAGATTGGTAAATACTGTGGGAATCAATGTGAAAGCTTCAATATCAAACACTCACATGTGCGGTTGGATTGACATCTTCTGCATCATACAGGATCAGGACTGCAAGGCCTGGAGTTTCCCCCCGTCTGTTAGCACAACATTCATCCATTTAAAAACACCACGACGCGCTTTACATCACTGCCTCACCAATAATAAACTGAACATCAATATAAGAGTTCTTGGTCACCACGTATCTTAGTTGCCTTGTGCTTAGTTTGATTTATTCAAAAGTCAAAGGTTTATGGTAGCATTTGCGCAACAATTAACTTTACTTTTCTAAACAGCTATACCATTGGATAATACGTGAATAAGCACACTTACATTTAACCCTTCCTTTTGTTTCTGAAGTCTAGCAGAAACTATATTGAGCAGATCACAGCCCAGATATTTAGAACACTAGCAATATCAATAGTAATTTAGATAGTAAAATGATACTTAGCCACATTCAGCTGCTGGGTTGTTGAAGAACTAAAAAGCCGTAGTATGTAAATGCCGTCGTCTCCATCTTTTACGCGACCCGATAAATGTGTGCGCAGAAAATCGAGAGTTGATTGTAGAGCGCAGTTATCAAAGTAGTTTGCGGGATAATTAAAAAAAAATATATTTTAAGAGTGCCCTTCCTAATTTCTAGTGCATAAGGATTTACCAATAATCGCAGATGGTTACCTATAGAAATGGGGCACTGCCAGATTGCCTTAATTGGGTACGCTCATTAGTTATGAGGTTTACGCAAATGCCAATATTGATCGTACTGCCACACGCCATAATAAGGTGTGGATGACATAACGCAATTGCCAATCCTGATCGTACTGCCAGACGCCATAATAAGGTGTGGATGACGTAACGCAATTGCCAATCCTGTTCGTACTGCCAGTTATCCTCCACCACACAGTACTGCAGCATTAGAGCTTCACAGACTGCACAAAACTAACTACCAACCTCTACAGAAACCCCAAGCCCCGTCATACTGGAATCGTAACGTTCCAGTACGAACCATCCCTAAGTAACGTAACCAGCACCTCACCTTGAGCTGAACGACGATGAAGATCTTGTGGTCGTCTCATTGCAAAATACAGCCAACAGACTTACCTTGAGGCGATCTGGTAGTTTGTTGCTGTTGGTTTATGTACAAAACATTTTGACTAAACATTTCAGTTACCCCATTTAACTAATTATCTACCAATTAACAATGCTTGCCAGTGTACAAAAAAAGCTAACTAATCTGTCTTTTGGCTACTTCCTCGCTTCACATCGCATGAGCATTGTCATATTGATCCGGGTGTGGTCTGAGTGGCCAGAGATGCATGTTAGGATACTGTGCTGTCTGAAGTCTACTGTTCTGTAGACGTGCCCCCCTCCGGAGAAACAGTGTTCAAAAGGGCTGTTGCATCAGTTACATGACCTGGAACATCCGTCAAGACTGTGACAGGGACTCCCCAAGGAGAGACGCCATGGGTAGGATGCGAGGGCTCTTTCTCAGCGACTAGAATACACCACAGCGCCTACGGGAGGGAACCATTGCACACATTTCAATATTCCTCTTCATAGATCTTGAAGCCCAAGATTTCTTTTCCTCCTCAGCTGAAGAAGAGCTTGGTTACAGCATGAAGAGAACCCTAGTTGGGATGTTACCAAGATGGTTTCTGATTCAAAGGGGGACCCAACTCCCAGGTCCAGCTAGCATCGACAAATGCATTGCAATTCAGCCCAAGAAAAACTTGCATCCCAGCACAGGAGTCCAGAAGATACAATCCACAGGGCCTGCCAGCCAACTATCATGTCGGGGCTAGAAAGGGCAGCCACGTCGCAGTCTTTCAAGCTTGAAGGACCATTTCCTAAAATGTTGTGATGGATAATAAGTGCGTATCCCCATGTCATCACGCTCACACATGGTATGCCTCGTCACCCTGATCACGCCCGGATGAAGAACCCCAGGCCAGGTAGAACCCCGACTACATGAACAACCAGGCCAGGTAGAACCCTGACCACATGAACAACCAGGACAGGTAGAACCCTGACCACATGAACAACCAGGCCAGGTAGAACCCTGACCACATAAACAACCAGGCCAGGCAGAACCCTGACCACATGAAGAACCAGGCCAGGCAGAACCCTGACCACATGAAGAACCAGGCCAGGCAGAACCCTGACCACATGAACAACCAGGCCAGGTAGAACCCTGACCACATGAACAACCAGGCCAGGTAGAACCCTGACCACATGAACAACCAGGCCAGGTAGAACCCTGACCACATGAACAACCAGGCCAGGTAGAACCCTGACCACATGAAGAACCAGGCCAGGCAGAACCCTGACCACATGAAGAACCAGGCCAGTCAGAACCCTGACCGCATGAACAACCAGGCCAGGTAGAACCCTGACCACATGAACAACCAGGCCAGGCAGAACCCTGACCACATGAACAACCAGGCCAGGCAGAACCCTGACCACATGAACAACCAGGCCAGGCAGAACCCTGACCGCATGAACAACCAGGCCAGGCAGAACCCTGACCGCATGAACAACCAGGCCAGGTAGAACCCTGACCGCATGAACAACCAGGCCAGGTAGAACCCTGACCGCATGAACAACCAGGCCAGGTAGAACCCTGACCGCATGAACAACCAGGCCAGGTAAAACCCTGACCACATGAACAACCAGGCAAGGTAGAACCCTCGCCATGCCCACCTGAAGAGCCACAGGCAGTCCAGTTGTTTTCCTTCAGACTCAAACTCTTCCGCTTTGATGAGCCTGAGAACAGGGACGGGATTTGATGGAAGTGGTGAGAAGGTAATCTGATTAGGTCACCCCAGTGGTGGGATGGTAGGTATCGGACATCCCAGTAGCTGGTAGGTATCGGACATCCCAGTAGCTGGTAGGTTTCAGACATCCCAGTAGCTGGTAGGTTTCAGACATCCCAGTAGCTGGTAGGTTTCAGACATCCCAGTAGCTGGTAGGTTTCAGACATCCCAGTAGCTGGTAGGTTTCAGACATCCCAGTAGCTGGTAGGTTTCAGACATCCCAGTAGCTGGTAGGTTTCAGACATCCCAGTAGCTGGTAGGTTTCAGACATCCCAGTAGCTGGTAGGTTTCAGACATCCCAGTAGCTGGTAGGTTTCAGACATCCCAGTAGCTGGTAGGTTTCAGACATCCCAGTAGCTGGTAGGTTTCAGACATCCCAGTAGCTGGTGGGTTTCAGACATCCCAGTAGCTGGTAGGTTTCAGACATCCCAGTAGCTGGTAGGTTTCAGACGTCCCAGTAGTTGGTAGGTTTCAGACGTCCCAGTAGTTGGTAGGTATCGGACGTCCCAGTAGTTGGTAGGTATCGGACGTCCCAGTAGTTGGTAGGTATCGGACGTCCCAGTAGTTGGTAGGTAGGTCATGAACGGACCAGACCTTGAACAGAGCAGGGATTGGTTGGTAGGTCTTTACAGTAGGATTCTCCTCATCCCATATGAACAGCAGGCCGATGAGCCCTCTGCTGGCTCAGATGCAAGCCTTTCTCAGGCTGAACTGCAGAGTAATGGAGGAGGACAGCTGGTCCTGGAAGTTCGGTCCTCTTAAATCAGAACCTATCGCGGTAAGATCCCACCAAGGACCCTTTTCGTGACTGCAGCTGTGCTCTACTCCAGCTGCGGAGGTAGAGAAACCGTAGCTACGGCTTCAAGATGTATGGTGGGCAACGTTGAAAGGTGCTCCATGGTTCTCTAGCGAAGGACCGAGGTGGTGTTCTAGTCGTTGAGGAAGAGCCCTCACATCTCATCCCCGGGCGTTTCTCCTTTAGGTGAGAGCCTGTCACCATCTTGAATGACATCCCAGTTCATGTAAATGACTTCACAACCACCTCTTAGACACATGCCTTCACCTGAAGGGGGCAAGTCTACAGAGCTGGAGGCTTCAGACAGCGCAGAACCCTAGCATGCATCTCTGATCACTCAATCTGAACCCTCATACAGTAACTCATGTGAAGTGATGCAAAGTTCAGGAAGTAGTGGCGAAGCATGTCGAAAGAAAATCTAGACAAAACCTTGGAGTATGTTTTGGCTGCACTCTGAAACCCTATGTTAGTATTCTCACAATTCACTTGGAACCTATACTACAACCCTTCTAACACAGCATTGACACATGTTCAAACTAAACAGGTAATTAGCCCAAGTACCAACAAAAAACATTATTTCACCTTTCCACCTCAGCCAACGAGGAGGCCAAAACAATACCCCAGCATAAAGAGGAAATATAAGGACTTACAGTTCGCAGTTTCTTCTTCATGGTTCAGTTTTGATACTCACAGAATCACTTTCTCCTCCTTGACCTGTGAAGTAACGGAACGAGCAGATTCGTTTTAGTGCTCAAACCACAGCACTGAGGCAAAGTTGATTCAAGCTAACTTAATTTGAATTAATCATGCATTCCTTTCCCCAAATATTGGCACCAATCTTCTCCAAACGACAGTCCTTTAACCTGTAGAAACTTCATTAAAACTTGATACTAATCATTTTTTTTTACTTTATTTTGGCAGTTGTGTATAGTTTAGCTGCATCTAGACTAATATACTTGAAAGAAATATATCAAATCCTTAAGGGTTTTAACTTTTAATTTGTTTTGTTTTTAAAAGGCAAAAATCCACCTAATAAAACGATCAAGGGCTTAATAAAAAACATGATTTGGCAAACGCATCAGACTCTATAGACGTCTTAAATCAGCCCACACAACTAGCACATTGAATACACATTTAAAGGCACCCAGTGCAACTTTATGTAAACATTCAATGAAAAATAAACATTCAATTTCTAGTCTTTTTTACACGTAGTAAGTTTCAATAACTCCATACCATTACATATCGACATTCAAGGAGCAAAGATGAGACGTCGTTGTGTGGTGAGAACTGATAGAAAATCGTAAACAACAACAATCGCCGGTGGGGAGAAGCCATTTTTCCATTGACTGGAAGCCTGCTTTATTTATTGTAGGTTACAAAAAATAAAGAAAATGGCGGCATTGTTGTTGTTATCGATTTTGTATCAGTTCTCACCACACAACGACGTCTCATCTTTGCTGCTTAAATGTCGGTATGTAATGGTATGGAGTTATTGAAACTTACTACGTGTAAAAAAGACTAGAAATTGAATGTTCATTTTTAAGCCTCGAAAGTTGCACTGGGTGCCTTTAACCACACCACCTGAATAAATAAATGGCCTATAACCACACAAAAACACTACAAATGATAATAATAATAATAATACATTTAATTTAGAGGCGCCTTTCAAGACACCCAAGGTCACCTTACAGAGCATATAGTCATCATTCAAAACTATGTAAAACAGACTAGGAATAAAAGGAAAACAGAGGTTAAACATGAAGAATAATAATAATTAATAACACTCAAAGACGCCTAAAGTGAAGGGGGGACCTCACTAACCACCACCAATATGTAGCACCCACTTGGGTGATGCACGGCAGCCAATCGGCGCCAGAACGCTCACTACACACCAGCTTGAGGTGGAGAGTTAGGGATGAGGTGGAGAGTGAGGGAAAAGAACATATTTAAACACTATCGACCATATTTAAACACTGTCGATCACATTTAAACAATATCGACCACATTTAAACACTATCGACCACATTTAAACACTATCGACCATATTTAAACACTAGGGACCACATGTAAACCCTATCGACCACATGTAAAAACTATCGCCCACATTTAAACACTATCACCCACATTTAAACACTATGGACCACACGTAAACCCTATCGACCACATTTAAACACTATCGCCCACATTTAAACACTATGGACCACATTTAAACACTATGGACCACATGTAAACCCTATCGACCACATGTAAAAACTATCGCCCACATTTAAACACTATCACCCACATTTAAACACTATGGACCACACGTAAACCCTATCGACCACATTTAAACACTATCGCCCACATTTAAACACTATGGACCACATTTAAACACTATGGACCACATTTAAACACTATGGACCACATGTAAACCCTATCGACCACATGTAAACCCTATCGACCATATATAAACACTATCGACCACATTTAAACATGTAAACCCTATCGACCACATTTAAACACTCTCGCCCACATTTAAACACTCTCGCCCACATTTACACACTATCGACCACATTTAAACACTATCGACCACATGTAAACACTAGCGACCATATTTAAACACTATCGACCACATTTAAACATGTAAACCCTATCAACCACATTTAAACCCCTCTCGACCACATTTAAACCCTATCGACCACATTTAAACCCTATCGACCATATTCAAACACTATCGACCACATTTAAACTATCGACCATATTTAAATGTGGACATGATGTCCAATTACATCAAGAACCAACATTAAACATCAAGTAAGCCTATTAGGAAAATAAACGTTCTACTCACAGCAGGTCCAGATGTGGTGGTCCGTTTTACTTCGAAAAGCGTTCGTTACAAGAACTGTCATTTGTCACACAAAACCGGGAAACTCCAACCAAGTTCTGGTTAAACTCCTAAAGTATACATCACCGTACCTGGGAGAAGTTAGACGGTTAGTGGGGAGACCGACCTGCTTAGTTTGGCCTACTGAGCAGCAGACAGGTAAGTTAGAGATGACTGAGCACGAATCGGCACGGGTGAACTCATTAGCGCGGAGCGTGGCACTAATTAGTTAAACCACGTGCAGATGCGGCCCAGCGGGTTGCCTTGGTAACGGATATGCGACGCAAATACAATCCGCCGCCACGTGTCGCATTCATATATTTATTTATTATAGATTTATATATATATATTTATTCATTTATTTATTATTATGATAATAATAATACGTGAAGCTATCCGTGGTGGTGAGGAAACGTGCGTGAAGCGCATGCGGCATAGTGCCTAATCCCCTTCTCCTCCATGTCGTGGTTCATGTAGGCCTACTTCAGGGAGTCAAAGCCAAAGTTCCTTTCCCCCCAATTCATTCTCAACCATGGCTGAGATAACCCCCACTACGAGTCTCGTTGTAGAAATACCAGAGACGAGAGTCCGACGTGTTATGCGCCATCACACCAACAGCCGAACGGTTATCCAAATAACAAGGAAGTGTACAACACTTGCGTTACAGTCCTGGAGCTCTATATCTAAATAATATCATATAATACATAGATATCTATATCAAATAATACATATTATCACGGCCAAAAGCTGTGTGCACGTCCAGACGATATAATGAATCACAAAGGACTTTGTCGGGTTCTCCGACGTCGCTGGTTCTTCCACTTCCACATCAATCTGTAGTAGACAGAACCGCACGCTGTCTGCTGCCGGCGCGAGGCACCACCGCCCGGCTGCCCGCTGCCGGGCGGTGGTGCCTCGCGGCAACCGGCGGCAGGCAGCATGTCGCAGTTCATGTACTTCGATGTCGTTCTGCCATTGCATTCACAATTCTGTAACTAGCCTGTTACTACGAGCTAAGCAACTACCGTACACGTATTAGCATTTAGCACTAGCTCAATCACGACTCCTTCAGAATTCTTGTGGGTGGTTACGAACCAACCAAGTGGGCAGGGCCATGAATAATAATTTGACAACGCTACGTCAGTGTCACCTTATCCAGATCGGCTCATTTCTTCTGCCTTTTTCCTTTCATTGCCTATTGCATTCAGCAGACAAACTGCATAGATTTCAAACTTACCACAGCTCACAAACTTATTCAGACCTATGTTATTTAACAAACAATAGGAAAAATGTGATTTTAATGGCATGGGCTCTTTAAGTAATCAATAATGTAACACACACGCACTGACAGAGTGAATCCAACGCAAGGTGTCATGTTTTATAATATTCTTTATTCTCACAATAGGTTACGTTGATATGGTGCACAAATCAGTGAGCAGCAAACTGAAGCTGACACATCCATCTGTGGCAGGGATGGTGGCGTGAGTGTGTGACCGTATTGGTTAAGTGTGTGTGCACTAGTGAGAGAGACTGGGAGTCGTTTCCTATCATCGTCTTCTTCGTCTTTAATTACAGTCGCATCGCTTCCTGTGAACGGATGATTACACGCCGTGTGGCTCCGGATTAGAAGGCTTGTTTCTCATCTCCTTCGTAAAAAAGAGTTTTGGCTCCTTCGGTGGTTTCTATACAAAATGGGTTTGTCGATATGTTTTACGATCACCTATAGTCAGTCAAAGGTGATCAAAGAATCAGGGGTAAGGGGCATCTTGCTGAATGGGGACTACAAGTGGGCCGTGACATGGACTGGGATCGGAGCCAGCTCGTCTTGGCGGAGAAGTCTAACTCTGCAGTACCTAGCCAAATAATACTGCAGCCACACATGGTCAGATGGTTGGAGCGCGGCCTCATTAAGCACATTGATCCCGGTGAGTATGATCCACCTGCTCTGTAGTTCTTCATAAACCAAGCAAGAGCCTCTTCTTCACATTAGATCATATAGCATTATCGACAACGTTTCACACTGCAGTTAAGCAGAGGCTAGCTTAAGCGGTGTCTCTACAGAGAATGCAGCGTCGGCAACAAAGGATGATTCCGGGGTTACGCCATGTTTCTTTGCTAGTGGAATTCCCCCCCCCTGCCCAGAGAGCGGACTCCCAGTCTCGGAAAACTGTACAATAGAAGATGGGTGTGTGTGGGTTGTGGTTTATTACCTGCCGTTCGGGGGCAAAGAGAAAACTTCCTGTCAGCATTGTGAATCAGCATGGGCTGTGAGACGATGAGACCACATTTACAGACTTAAACCTACTCGTCCAATCTAGTAAAATAAGTATATACCTTTTATAAAATAGAATAAATAAAATAAAAAATATTTCTGTTCAGTACGTACAGTCCTTCTCTCAACGGCTCCAAGGCATGCAAGGCTTTGTTGTGGCTTTCCGTTTCTTAAGGTTCAAAGAATGCATAGATAAAAGCTCCCTTTTTGGGAACTCGGATAAATGGAAAACAAAAAATGCAGATTGAATTTTTTTCTGATCAAAATGATCAGCAGCATCTGTTCCGTCGTATTTGTTCTTTACCTTGATACTTGCGCTCATAATTTTCTTATCTACAATAATGTATATCAGTTCTTTACACTTTGGCCAGTTTGGTGAATCAAAAAAAGGCGTCGCTTTAAAAAATAGATATAATAATAAAAGACATTCAAAATAACGAAATAGCTTATAAAATGATTAATGCCAAATGGTAAAATGATAGAGATGCTATGTACACAGAACATTTCATTGACTTCACATTTCAAAGGCCTTTGACAAACCCAGGCGCAACAGTTCCAAATCCCTCGTCCTCAAGCTTCAGTCCTCGTCCAATAACACGCTTGACATTTCTACATGTCGCTCACCGCGAGGCAGGCGATCAAATAAACGGGATTAGACCAGCATATAAGCGCCGTGACCGCACTTCAAGTTCGGGAATTGAGGAAACTCCGCCGCCATCGTCTATTCTAATACGAACACAAGCTGAGGCGTGAGCTGAACATGGCACGATCGCAGCCTCCTGCTGAGATCTGTGAAAGCGGCACGCTAAAAATAACAAGCGCTAGCACGCTGTGAGCGAGTGGCACCGGGTACACATGGTAACACGTAAACAGGAGAACATCACGCGAACCGCGGAGCGAGACTGCGCTTCAGTCTCCGTCTCTGCGAGGAGGCTCTGTCCCTCGCGGTCTATTCCCCGTTACTCAGAACTCAAGAGTCCAGGACCTCAGGCTCTCAAGCACCTTCCAGGCCAGGAGTACAGGATAAACAAAACACAAAATGAACTGGTTCGGTCGGTTACTCGTGGACCTTCTCCCATCGTCTCCAGTCCGTTTAAAGCGGGTTTGCTCGATGTCTGCAGACCGGCTTACTGAGAGCCATGGTCTTGGATTCCTTCCCCTCCAGCATGTGAATCAACAGAGCAGCAGTGTGTCGGTGTCTATCCTCCTCTTACTGGAGGAAAGCACCGCAGAACTCCCTCCCTTCCTCTCTCTCCCTGCCTCCCTGCCTCCCTCCCTCCCTCCATTATCACTGTTCCCCTTCTGGACGTCTCCTCTGGGCTTACTTCAAAAGGAACGCGCAGGAAGTGAAATGAGGCGAGTTCCTATTCGAAGAGAGCCGACCGAAAGCGTTTCTGACGCCAATTCCAGCTTTCAAAATCCTGCCATGCCTCTGCTCCGTTCTAATGCGGTCGGCCGGCCAGAGTTCACTCATCGGTTGGACCGGTGGTAAGCCTCAGGATGTCCACCTCCGTCTGCTCCCTCCCTGCCTCGACAACATGCATCACCAGGGGCAAGTCAAACACAGGGGACGAAGAAAGCTAACTAAAACACAAAAAAGGCAACAACCAACAACAAAACAAACCTAAAATAAAAAAAAATGGCACCTCTATTCAGCAGCAGCGGCGGCAGCAGCAGCAGCAGTGGTGTGTTACGGTGAAAGTCGTTTTACATTGATATCAAAAGGTTCATGCAGGCTCATGTGAACAGACTGAGGGCTGAGTGTGGTCGGTGTGGGGGGGGGGGGGGGGGGGGGGGGGGCGCACAGTCTACAGCGGCTTCTCGGTCTGTCCCTTTGCTACAGAATGGCTTGTTCGCACGACACTTGCGTTCTACAGTCTGTGGTGGTGCGACCGAGCGGGACAGAGGGGGGGGGGCACAGAGGAAGCCTTCAGACTGACCACGGAGACGCATTCTCGGGGATCCGGGGAGGGCAGGGGGCGTGAGGTCATGCTAAGAGACGCGGCGGAGACACCCCACGGACACCAAACAACATAAGGAGTGATCATGGGCTGTGAGGAGTGATCGGGGGTGTGAGAGTGATCAGGGGGTGTGAGGAGTGATCAGGGGGTGTGAGTTGTTTAGGGGGTGTGAGGAGTGATCTGGGGGTGTGAGGAGTGATCAGGGGGTGTGAGAGTGATCGGGGGTGTGAGGAGTGATCAGGGGGTGTGAGTTGTTTAGGGGGTGTGAGGAGTGATCTGGGGGTGTGAGTTGTTAGGGGGTGAGAGCGGTAGGGCTGTGGCGCTTGTGTTTGAGAGGGAACACTTCCTTCACTTTTTTAAAGCATGGTTTCGGGTCCTCGCTGGCATGCAACCCCTGGCTCTGGAGAGACGGAGAACGCTATGTACACATCATCATCGTCATCTTCATCATCATCATCACCACCATCATCATCGGCCACGCTAATTGGAATTCTGCTCCAATCACGTCGCTGGTCGATGGGTCCTCCCTCTGGTTCGAACACCTTGGTCCCGCCCCAGGAAATGGCTTCATGCTCTCGGTTTGAGGTCAAGAGTCGTTTGTCTCGGCTTTTTCGGGACGAGAAAAGACACTTCCCCCGGGGAGAATCTCAAACACACAGCCGGGAGAGCCCTGAAGAAACCCCCACACTAATGACCGGTGCGGGATGCTTCAGACCGAGAGCTCAGGGGGAATGAAGTCACCCGGGACAACTGGTGAGGGTTTGCAACCACCGGGGGGGGGGGGGGGGGGGGGGGGGGGGGCATGTTGCGGCATGTTGCCCGGCGACGCAGGGGGGGGGGGGGGAGAGGGGGGTGTATTCAGCTGACACGGGGAGGAGGGGGCGGAGTGAAGCGTGTGGAGGTGGTAGCGTGTTGGGTGGGTTTGCTTGTTCTTGGGGGCTTTGTTTCCCTTGGGGGGGGGAGGAGGGAGGGGGTGGTGGTGGGGGGGGCAGTCACTGCGGCAGCTCGGTGACGGGTCTCTTCTGCTTCAGGGTGTCGATGAGGGACAGCACGCCGCGCTTCACGCTGGTGGACACCCGCCGGGACACCGAGTCACCGGGGGGGGAGGAGCCACAGGCCCGCTGGGAGGGGGGCCGCGCCACCAGACACTTCTGGTACCGCAGCTGAGAGGGGGGGGGGGGAGACGGAGAGGGTGTGAGGGGGGGGGAATACACCGTGAACGAAGAACGGTGACGAATGAGAGAAGAAATGAGAACTCATTAAAATAATACATTATTGAGCGATCTAGCTGCCGCGTCTGTGTGTTAGTGCGTGTGTGTGTGTGTGTGTGTGTGTGTGTGTGTGTGTGTGTGTGTGTGTGTGTGTGTGTGTTTGCGCGTGTCTCTTTGATGCCAAGGCTTTATGAGTTGTAAACGTTGATCGATCAGTGATTGATGATCCCTTGTCCCAGTGATTCAGTCTCAGTGCCTGTGTGTGTGTGTGTGTGTGTGTGTGTGTGTGTGTGTGTGTGTGTGTGTGTGTGTGTGTGTGTGTGTGTGTTGTTTTATTTAGCATTTGTGCGTGCATGTGTTAATGGGACACGTGCATGCCAGTGTGTGTGTGTGTTTTCCACAACTAGGATGGCAGATCAATAAGCGCGTGAGGGGACTACTAATGGTAGGACTCACAGGGAAGCCCCCCTGACCTCCTCTGAGTGGTGCAGCACCCACTGCCAATAATTGGGTATTTGGGTTTGAAAAGCTAAGCCATTTGGATACTCTGATTTATACACCTTAATTAAGCATTTGTTTTAACTTGTGAGTGAAATACATCAGATACACATGAACATAATGCAACAGTGATGAAAAAAAAAAGAGGAAAAATAAAAATTACTAGATTTACTTAGCAATTAGCAAAAAAAAGTGCTTGGCACTTGTTCTATAAACATCCTTCCAGTACCCACAGCGATATATAGTTGTTTATTTTTCTACTGACAAATGCACTTATTGCAAGTCGCTTTGGATAAAAGCGTCGGCTAAATGCCCTTGAAAGCCTGCTGTACCCACCAACCAAAGCTGCCAGGACAACAGCACTGTTGTACCCACCATAGCAACAGCACTGCTGTACCCACCATAGCAACAGCAGCGCAGTACCCACCATAGCAACAGCACCGCTGTACCCACCATAGCAACAGCGACGCTGTACCCACCATAGCAACAGCACCGCTTTACCCACCATAGCAACTGCACCACGGTACTCACAATGCAAAACTACCATAGAAACAGCACCATGGTATTCACCATGCACAACTACCATAGAAACAGCACCACAGTACCCACTATAAACAGCTACCATGACAACAGCATTGCAGTACTCACCAAGACAACAGCACCACGGCACTCACCATGACAACCACACCACGGTACTCACCGTGAACAACAACCATGGCAACAGCACCACAGTAACAAGGTTGCCTAACTACCATGACAACTGCGGCGCCGTACCCCACCATTACCACCGCACTTGGTACTCACCATGACAACCGCCACCACAGTACCCCACCACGCGCCGCTACCATGACCACCCCGCCACACTACTCACCATGCAGGCGGCCTGCACGGCCTCCGACACGCCCCCGGCGTTGGGCTCGCACCAGAACACGTGGCAGTCGTAGCGCTGCCCCCCCGCGTCCATGATGAAGGCGAACGAGTGCACGTTGTGCCCCACGCCCATGAAGGACAGGAAGCGCACGCGGCACTCCACGAGCACCTCCTCCTCCTCCTGCGCCACGGGGGGGGGGGGGGGGGGGGGGGAAAGGGGGGCGGGAAGAACGGGAGACCGTGGTTATTGACCGGGGGCCGACCGACACTTCGTTAGCGGTCGTTAAAAGTCGCTCAATTCCATTTAGTCTGCGACAATGGGTGGGCGACGACATGGTCTCCCACCATGTGAATAATGACTCGTTGGGCTCTGTTCTACTGCAGGGGGGGGCTCTGCATGGTCGAAGACCTTTCAAGACTCATGGTACGATAAAGGAGGCATTGGGTGAACATGTCTTGAGTATCACTACCCAAACCAATCAAAGATGGTCTGCATAACCTCGGTATTGTGAATAATTATCATCTGCAGCTATTTACTGTGTGAGAGCGCAATGGTTTCGACGGGAGCAGTCGAGGTGTGAAGGGGATTGAGAATGAACCCACACACAGATAGGACATGGCACATTGGAAGTGCAGACTTTCGGGGGCTGTGTGATTGGATAGGAGACAATTAGCGACAAGCTGCTCCGAGATTAGGGAGCAGTGGGGAAAAGTCTTTAAAGGGCCCCAGATAGATCTGGAGCCAACGGTGGAAGTGGTGGTGTTGTATCTGCAAAACCAGTTTTTGAATGTTTTAACCACCAGCTTGTCGCCTGCAGACATGTCCTGTTTGACCCTCCTTTATCTGGGGACATTTGAAATTGGAAGTCTAAATCGTTTTCTGAGGATTCCACTTTTATTGTTGTTTTTGTCTATTTCCCGTGGGGCTGACCTCGTCCTTGCTGATTGTCACGGTGGCATCGGCCACGGTCAGGGCCACGGGGTTCCAGTCGGCTCGGTCGCAGGACCCCACCAGACTGTCAATGGCCCCGTTCAGGATGTCCATGCTGGAGCAGAGGGGGGGTCGAAACAAACACACTCAACGTCACCGGTCAGATCTCTAAGAACGACGTCATCCTGCCCCACACGTCAAAGAACATTTTCACTTCGGTCTGTTTTTGTGTTTGATTCCGCATTTAGGACGTGTGTTGTGTATATGTCTGCATGTGTTTGATTGGGAATATTGTGCGTGTTTTCTGTATATGTCTGCATGCTTGTGTGTGTTTGACCGTGCGTGTGTGCGGTTGTGTGCCCTGGTGCGTGTCGTTGTACCTATAGGCCTGGCGACCGGAAGCATCCCCAGGTAGAACACCTGGAACTTCTGCACCAGCTCCGTCTTAGGGGGTGGGGAACTCTGCTCAGTGTGAGACGCCACACACACACACACACACACACACACACACACACACACACACACACACACACACACACACACACACACACACACACACACATTAGGTGTTTAACACACATGAAGTGAACCTCTGGAACCATGAAGTGATGAGCTGAACCTCAACCTCCCCTGTCCCCACACTATTTCCACGGCTCCTGTACAACTGTGTCGTCATTCTGCTGCTTCTAACTGCCTACTCTGCATATACTGTTGGTTCTTTATTTTACAAAACAGCATGAAAAAAAAAAAAGGAACAGCAAAAGACATGGACTGTCGAGCGGAAATAATCCATGTGCACTAACACACAGTGCTCTTATGACGTACTGAGTTTAAGAGCTTTCAATCCAGTGTAAGAAATTAAGCAGCCATCCGTCAGCTATTTCTGCATGAGCTGCGCTGTGAGGAAATCTGGTGACCAATCAGGGCCTCTCTGTGATTGGTTTCAAGGATCCACCTTGTCTGTCAATCACATGTACGCGAAATGCGGCACTTCTCATTGGCTGAAAAATGGAGCGGGGGAGGGGGCAGAGAGAGAGGGGACTTTGTTTCAGAGTCTCTCTCCCTCTCTCTCTCTCCCTCGCTCTCTCTCTCGCTCTCTCTCTCTCCCCTTTCTCTCTCATCTCGCCCGCAGCACCTCCCCGATCAGGGTGAGCGTACCTTGCAGAGGGAGGTCCAGTCCGGCCTGGACCCGGTCCTGGAGAGAACCTCCAGCCAGGGCCTTGGCAATCTTCCTCTCTGTCATGATCTAGAGAGGTAGAGAGAGAGAGGTAGAGAGAGAGGTAGAGAGGTAGAGAGGTAGAGAGGTAGAGAGGTAGAGAGTAGAGAGAGAGAGAGAGAGAGAGAGAAGAGAAATATAGAACAAAATTGCATTAAGGAGGAAACAGAGGGAGATTGATGCAGCAGTGAAGCAGAGATAAGGGAAAACCACGGAGAAAGCCGGGGTAAAGAGTGAGTGGTGGATGATTATTGTCGAGACTCAGATAGAGACACAGAGAAAAGCGGGGAAACTGACAGAAAAGATGTGAAGATGAAATAAGGTGAAAGAACAGCCCCCCCCCCCCCCCCCCTCTCTCACACGTTGCTGCCATCCTATTAGAGGAGTATAACAGGGCTTGCACCCACACACGCCCACATACACATTCACATACAGAGATCTAGCTGCAACATAGCCATTACTCACACACGCGCACACACACACACACACCAGTAAACTGGGTCACCCTCCCTTTTTTTTTTTTCAAAACAGCAGATAAAAGCTTTCCATTTCGCAATGAAATGCGTGTATGTGTGCAAACACGTGCGCAAACACAAACACACACACCCTCCTTTAGGATAGGTTTGCAGTGTTATTCTTTCTGTGTAACCTGCATCTCAACCCTCTGTGTGTGTTGCAGAATCCTGCGTCTAAGTGTGAGAGGAGTGGGATACGTTGTACCCTGTCTCTGAACCATTACCGCCCTAACCTACAGGAGCTCTCAGATCTCAATGAATAAATATGCATAAATATGCTTTCAAGTATAATTATCATGGATAGACTTTTATTCTGTCTAGCACCTTATAACTTTCCCAGAATATTAAGCCCTAAATTGTCGTTGCCGTGGGCCCGTGATAATAATTTCTGTGCCCAGTCTGCATCGGAAAATATTACAGTTGAACTTGGACTTCCTCTAGTCTGCAACTCAGTCTGGTCTCTATGGTTCTTTTCCCTCCTATCCCCGCATCCATCCATCCAGCCATCACACCATCGATCCAGCCATCCATCCATCCATCCATCCATCCATCCATCCATCCATCCATCCATCCATCCATCCATCCATCCATCCAGCCATCATCCATCCATCCATCCATCACACCATCCATCATCCATCCATCCATCCATCCATCCATCCATCCATCCAGCCATCCATCCATCCATCCATCCATCCAGCCATCCATCCAGCCATCCATCACACCATCCATCCATCCATCCATCCATCCATCCATCCATCCAGCCATCCATCCATCCATCCATCCATCCACCCATCCCTCCCTCCATTCATCCACCCCCCCCCCCCCCCCCCCCCAGCCCGGCCCTGCCCGGCCCCCGGCCCAGCGACGGGGGTCCTTACCCTGGAGCAGATCTCGTGCAGGCTGGTGGCGATGGCTTTGGCCGGCGTGTCACAGCGGAACACATGACATTTCAGGATCCTGGTGTTCTTGTCTCGGGCCACGTACGCAAAGTCCCTGAGGAGAGGAGAGGAGCGGGGGGGGGGGGGGGGGGGGAGAGGAGCGGGGGGGGGGGGGGAGGGGAGAGGAGAGGGGAGGAGGGGGAGGGAGAGAGGGGAGGGGAGGAGGAAGAGGAGGCGTTAAATGGAGCCGAGAGGAGGATTGGTGAATGAAGAGGACAGGGATGTGGATCAAGGGGGCACGGAGGTGTTTTGGTATCGGGAGGGTAATGGGTGATGAGTGAAACGTGTGTGTGTGTGTGTGTGTGTGTGGTGTGTGTGTGTGTGTGTGTGTGTGTGTGTGTGTGTGTGTGTGTGTGTGTGTGTGTGTGTGTGTGTGTGTGTGTGTGTGTGTGTGTGTGTGGTGTGTGTGTGTGTGTGTGTGAATGTGTAAGTCAGGGTCCCCAGGTTTGTGACGGACCGTGACAGGTAGAAAGGGAAGATGGGCTGACCTTTATCAGCTTGATGAGAACACACGAACACACACACACACACACACACACACAGGTCGATGGACCCCACCGATCAATAGGTTGGGGGATTCAGATGGTAGTTGAGTATAAAGACAGAGGGGGGGGGGGGGGGGGGGGGGGGGGCTCCTTTGGGTCTGCTGGCCATGGAAAACAATTGAACACTAGAAGAGGGCGATGAGAGGGATAAAATCGAAGAAGAGACAAGGCGAGGTGTGTTGGAAACATTGGAGGTGTGCCACGTCTGAAACCAAAGTCCCCTGGACGTGACCCCTCAGATACGAAACCTGAACAGGAGTGAGCCTCTTTATCAAGAGATGTCATGTTTCATCAGTAACTTCTGCTGCGTTGCAGTAAAAGCCTAGTGTACTGTCTAATGGCCTTCGGTGTTTATCATAATTAGCCTGATGAGGAACACCTGCAGGGGGCGGGGCCTGGGCGTCTGCAGAGTGATTAGGGCGGGGGGGGTCGCAGGTCAAGTCCCTCCTCGATCGGAGCGGGGGAAGGAGGCAGGCCGAAACTCTCCAGCATCTGTGCTGCAGCGCCTTCGGGCAAGGCACAGGGTTGCGGCTGTCGTGCGCAAGGCCGTATCAAATGTGATATTAATTCATGTGGCGACCCCACCATTAGCGCCTTGGCTCCAGGTGTGTGTGTGTGTGTGTGTGTGTGTGTGTGTGTGTGTGTGTGTGTGTGTGTCGTGGATCTGTCCCAGACTGGGGGATGCGGGGGGGCTGCAAGGTTAACCAGATTCCTGAGTCTTGCCCCTGGGAAAAGCCCCCAGTCAAGGTTTGAGAGGCCGCGCGCGTGTGTGTGTGTGTGTGTGTGTGTGTGTGTGTGTGTGTGTGTGTGTGTGGTGTGTGTGTGTGTGTGTGTGTGTGTGTGTGTGTGTGTGTGTGTGTGTGTGTGTGTGTGTGTGTGTGTGTGTGTGTGTGTGTGTGTGTGTGTGTGTGTGTGTGTGCTGTTACACAGTGGAGGTCACCTTCATTCTCAATATATCTGCATGTGTGTCTAAGCCTGTGTGTGTGTATGTATGTGCATGTGTGTGTGTGTGTGCGCGCGGATGCGGCGTTCACCATCAATCACAATGAAGCGAGTGGAAGAGAGAAAAACGAGAAAGTAAAGGAAATGAAAGAATAATGAATACCAGAGAGATGGCTGGAGAAGGGGACAAGAGGGGGAGGAGGAGGAGTGTTTGTTTACCTCTCTCTGTCCGAGGAAGGCGGGGAAGGAAGACAAGAAGAAACCTGTTAGTAACAGATGTCCTGCTGTGAGGAGCAGGACGGCAGAGCTACCCCAACGACACACGTATATATATATATATATTATACACGCACAAATGCACAAAGAGTCTCGTGCTAGCGGAGGCGTGTGTCATCTCTACACACAGTGGAAGGTGAAGGAACTGAGAGGTAGAAGTCAGGTGGAAACAGGCCAGAGTACAGTCACCTGCTTTAACTCACAGACCCTGGACACTGAGTTAATGCACAGCACAGGGGGAGAGCAGCCGGGGACTGACACCCGTTCAACCATAGCAGCTTAGATTGACGGACACAAAACAACGCCTTACGCGTTCACACGGCATGAAATCCGTTGACGGATCTCATTGACTTTGCATGGGGCGCTCTCGAATTGCATTGTGGGTCCCTCCGTTCTGTCGGCTCGGGTGCCTGCGTCAAAAAGTTGAAAAATGCTCAACTTTTCGCGCAGCGACGGATCCGTCGGCCAATCAGATCGCGTTATGCAAACATACGCAAATACACTGTCCATTGAAAGCGCCTTTGTACCGGGGAAAACACGTGTCAATCCATTGACGGACGTGTGCAGTGTGAACGCGGCGTTCCAGTTTCAGGAAAACAGGGAATATGCTGATTTAGCAGGATGAGGCAGATGAAACCCAGGGGTTCGTCGTGTCCCGAGTGGTCTCAGCGCGATTCAGACGACCAGGCGAATATCACGTCGGTGACGGGACCATGATGTCTCCGTGGAGATAGAGATCACCGTGGCCCATGAAGATAATTGGTTTGAGAAGGCGGGAGGGAGGGAGGGAGGGAGGGGGGGGGGAGAGAGAGTGAGAGAGAGAGAGAGAGAGAGAGAGAGAGAGAGAGAGAGAGAGAGAGAGAGAGAGAGAGAGAGAGAGAGAGAGAGAGAGAGGAGAGAGAGAGAGAGAGAGAGAGAGAGAGAGAGAAAAGGAAGAGAGGAGGAGAAAGAGAGAGAGAGAGCACAGATGGCGACTGGTAGCGGTGAGACAGAGGGTCACAGGAGAGAGAATCAAACTAAAGCTAATAATTACATTCTTATCAAACCAACTAGATTCCTAAACTAGTCACCCCTTTTTCCACCCCTGAAATTGCAACTTCAGTATATTCAATTGACTGTGATTAACTGAGACTTGAATCAAAAAAATCCTTACCCATTAGTTATTTAATATAATGCACATACATACCTTGCCTAAGAACACACACGTATACACGCACACACTGAAGTTTACGGACATAGAAAGAGTTCCCGCTCAACACCTGACTGAGTTCCAGTAAAATTTGACTCTACAACATTTTAAAAGACAGGCGCTATCAATCATGAGTCTGCCTGCTCTCTGCTCTGCCCGTTCTCTCACACACACACACACACACACACACACACACACACACACACACACACACACACACACACACACACACACACACACACACACACAGCACTTATCCCTCCACTTCAAGAACTCACAACTCCACCCAATCACCCGACGAGCCGCCTGACAAACTCGGCGGCAAAACCAGACAGCGCCGTCCATCCTGCGAGACCGACAGGCCTAAACGACTCGACGACCAAAACGGCGGAACGGAAAACCGAAACCGACGGAGGCAGAGATAAGAATAGAACAACAGA
>NC_082384.1:22679727-22774727 GCF_031168955.1 Gadus macrocephalus
GAAGAAATACCACACACAAACACACACACACACACACACACACACACACACACACACACACACACACACACACACACACACACACACACACACACACACACACACACACACTACAGTACAGAACTCTACTGCGTCCCTTTGTTTCACAATAAATTAACAGAAGTATGAGCTTGATACAGGGCTATATAGTTGATGTAAGGAGCGGAGCGTTGGAATACCCTCTTCCCTGTCTGTTCCCATGTCAGCTACACAAGTTGGAGACCTGCTACATCTCCCTGTAGGACAGCAGAATACATCCTGCGCTAAGGTTTAAGGCCAGAGCAATTGCCCTGGGGTTCGTTTTATCACCAACTCGTTTAGGATTAATTTATTAATTTGTCAACCTCGATCCCACTTCTTCAAAACTCCAGCCCGGCTATAATTAAATGGCATGGCAGTGGTCAATGGCTGCCTAATGCTATCATAAAGGCTTCCAGACCACTTGTTTTGGAATGCCTTTAAAGCAAGTAGCGAGTCTAACTGTTAAAGGGTCACCAGGCAATGACAACAAATCAGACAGAATGAACCATAGCAAATGGGATAGTTCGTTTAGCACGACCGGCGTTTCCGAGCAAATCCCCAGTAGCTGCAGCCTCTCCCAGCCTTTCCCACTGGCAACAAAACGGGGCCCCCGATACCCAATGCAACGCGACGCGTAAAACATATGAAAAGTTGTTCACTCAACGCTCGTCTAATTACTTGAGCTTTGGTCCAAAATAAGAAAGATAACGGTGCTACTGTCAGTATACGATGAAAGACACATAGAAGGCGCAGCACATCACTCACCTCGCCTGTGTTCACGTACGTTCACGTATTCGCTGCGACGTGTTTTCCTTCGTCTTCTCGGTGGCTGCTTGTTTCTCCTGCTCCTCCAGCGCCTCCCTCCCCTCCAGATGCCGAGGAAGCTCCGCGGGGAACGGAGCGACGTTGCACCGGAAGCAGTAGCCCCGCGCCACCCAGGGGAAGGGTCTCCTGCGTTATTACCACGCGTTTCCTTCACTGAACGCTACATAACACAATCATAAGTTCACAAATACATATGGGGACATTTTGTTGGTTTCGAAAAGGAATTTGAACTGTATCTACTATTGTGGAGTAAACGCAGCGGTAACCATTCAAGTCTGTTCATTGTATTAGAATAAATAGTTGTTATTCATCTTGAATTGTTTTGCTTATTATTATTTGTGTCTAAATAAAGTTTACTTCATTTGTTTGTTGTCTCATGCACTGGTTTGCATTTTGTAATCTTTATTGCAGCAACAACAAAAATGTTATAAATTGGACTACATTTTCTTAAAGCAAATTGTAACCTACATTTTATTTTAAGATAGGCCTACATTTTGTATTTTATTCCAGTTGATATCCAAATAAATACCTATGGCTTCAGTCGAAGTGTTCGCGCGCCCGCATCATGTCTACTAAACAATCTTCCGTAGGCTAATGAATTGCAATCAAAAATCTCTGGTTAATCCGTCATTTATTATATGCAATTGTAATCTTTTGACAAGAAACCCAATATCCACTAAGAAAGAGATTGTGACAATCACTAAAAAAAAATAGTTTAATGATTTATGTATCCTCACACATAACCTAGTGGATCGGAATAAATAAAGAAAGAATAACATCGTTAATAGATGTAAAACAAATGATATAATGTATGACTAATGTGGTTATAAACCAGGACTAAAGGCATTTCATTCTTAAGTTTCATTGACCCAAAGAAAGAATAAACTGGAGACTATGGTGGTCGTTTCAGGTTTTTACGCAGAATACTGCATATGCTTAGATTGTCTGATTTGCCGATTCTTTATTTCCTGAACTGTGCTCTTCTGATGGCGTTTCCATTAATTGGCAAAAAATGAGGGCTATATCTATCAACAAATTATTAGACATCTCACTTTGTGAAATGGATTAAAAGCGCTGAAAGGATAAGCCAAAATAATAATCTGTTCAAAGGTATGAAATGTCATTTTTGCCGCTAGGGGTCAGTCAATCAAAACAGTCTATCGGTGGGTCCACTGCATTGACGTGATGGCTGGCATGAGCCTCTTGTTAAAGAAGTAAACTAGATCGCTATTGAAATATATCCATAAATTACCTGTCTCTACTGGATGTCTGATTGTGTTCGTTTCCCTGGTTAGTTAGGGGGTATTGTGATGGGATTATGACCCCATGGAGATGCGAACAAATGGACCATAACCATGAATGCAATTACCAATTCCTCTTGGTTTGAATATTGTTGGAAACAATTGAAACATTTCTGCATTAAAACACCTAAAAATAACCCGACCAATTTATTTGATGAATTATGTTCTGACATAATGTACAAAAAAAATAAAACATTGGCCTAGTTATTTGTTTAGATATTTAAATGCAGAAATGTTACATATTGTGGCAAGCTACGACGAGGAGCGAATGAACTAGAGCCAGAGGGTTATTTAAAGTACAGTACATAAAACGCATGACCCCCGGGGGTTACTTTTATTTTGATACACATAAACCCACTTTAAACACAGAATATACATTTGAACAAAGGTCCTACATCGTCAGTCAGTTTACAATGGTCTGTGTCACGGAACCATGAACCAAAACAACAAAACAATCAGAACACTTTACGCAGTAAAATCCCCTAAACACAAAACTCTTACAGTAAAGACCCTTTGCGCGCTAACCAATATGACGACGCAGCCCCGTGGGTCGCTACAGTGTTTTTCATTTAAATGTTTCAATAACGTGTTAAGTGTTAGTTTGTTTATCTAACAATTAAAACTAGTTTAATTAATGTTTATTTTAGAGCAAAAAATTCAACACCATTTCAATTTATTACATTGCCTCAAATCATAAAAAAGTAGCAGTTTGATAGAAAAGAAAAATAAACTTTTGAATTAGATTGATGAATATAGCTCAATGATCACTATATGAAAATAAATGTCCCTAACTGAAATAATTCTATATAATCAGATTTAACAAAGAGTGAGTGAGTGAGTGAGTGAGTGAGTGAGTGAGTGAGTGAGTGAGTGAGTGAGTGAGTGAGTGAGTGAGTGAGTGAGTGAGTGAGTGAGTGAGTGAGTGAGTGAGTGAGTGAGTGAGTGAGTGAGTGAGTGAGTGAGTGTGTGTCTGTGTGTGTGTCTGTGTGTGTGTGGGCTAACTAGAGCCGACATAGGGACACTGAGGAACCATAGCGGTTCAACCCAAACCCAGGAAAGAGGTTGCCATGTGTGAATGTGGACTTGAAGGTGTGAATGAGCGTCAGTGTGTCTGAGGGCCCTCCTACACCTGGGGACACACTGTAAAAGGACAGGGTGCCAGCAGGTCGGTCCAAATATACTCCTACTCTGTTATTATTAGAGCAGTGGAAGCTTATCCTTGTCCTTATACTGTCGTACCAGGCAGAGAACCGATCACCAAAACAATAAAGACTCCAGGACTGGTCATTGTATCCAAGACAAGTCCCATCACTCTTTCCTTGGTTTGTTATTCCTCTGTACGCCACTCCGATAAAAACCTCCCCTTTCCACTCTACCTCCCAGTAACAGCGGCCAGTCAGACCCTGTCCACACAACACCTGTCTGGAGACATTACACCCCTCCTGCTCCTCAACGTTGGTCACCTTTCTCTGGTCCTCAGAGAGAGAGAGTTCACGGTGGGCTGTGTTTGGGTCCAATGTGAAGTCAGAGGCGTCTGTGGGGTAGAACAATAACCCTAACTGAGTAATCCAGAACAGAAACACAAAGTATAATGATGCTGGAAAATTACTAATATTTGATGACTATTCAAACACATCAAAATGTAAATTATCTACTAAGTCGCAGTCCTAAACATGATTAAGAAGCGATGTATCCATGTTTGGTGGATTGCTCGTGGATACATCAACAGGTAGGCTGGGCATTTATCAGTAAGAGGGAGATGGATGAGGTCAACCGTCATCTCATGTCCCAGTAGGATCTCAATGAATGGACCTCCCCTATGCTATGTGGATGGACTTTTCTATTCGACTAGTCAGTGTGTTGTGTTGAATAAAATTAAACACTGGACTCTTACACTTCCTCAAACCTGATTCCAGCCTCGAGACCTCGCCGTGGTCAACACTGGGGGGAAAACACAGTGAGACCAGCATGGTGTCTTTAAAAACAGTCAATTGAAAATTGCTAGGGATAGCCCGTTGATGTTTGCCAATATGTTCTCTTGATTAGAAAGGTGAACTCCCCTACCTGAGGGTGTCCAGTTTCCAGTGGGGACCCTCCAGTCCAGCAGAGAGCAGTGTCACCCCTGAGTCTCCTGGGTGATTGTAGCTCAGGTCCAGCTCTCTCAGATGGGAGGGGTTGGAGCTCAGGGCTGCGGCCAGAGAAGCACAGCCTTCCTGTGTGAGCAGGCAGCCAGACAACCTACACACACACACACACACACACACACACATACAAGGTATTTAAACCGGCGTTCACCGCAGATTTCATGTGTTCACAATGGCATGCCCTTTTGATGAGAGAACTGCTGATATCGGAGCGCAAATTATACGTGCAATCCACCGGGAGCGATTGATAAGACCACGGCTTGACATCTTGGCATATCGGATTACTTTTTGCTGGAGTGGAGAGATCTAGATTCTCGCGCAAATCTTTAATATATTTAAATAGCCTTACATAGCCAACACTACCAATCGAGGACCTGGCCTCAGTTCACTCCAGACTATTGCATCCACTGGAGAATGTTCCATCGTAGCCGGCGGCTTCATTACAAGCACTAATCCATCTTGATCTGTGAAGTTGATGAATTGTCACTTTTAGGTTTTCTACCCAGTTACCAAAAAAAGAAACATTTGGAATAGTATGCGCTGTGGCAAGCACACGGTTTGCATGTGTTACTTCGAAGGCAAAAAAAATCTAAAATACAAGAAAACACAAAAACCCACATTCAACCAGTGGGGTATGGCCCCTGACTCTCTGAGGAGGTAGGTACCTCCAGGTACCCCATTCTTGCCAGGGCGCCCTGAATTTATGTTTATTAACAGCTCCTCCACCGGGGTCAAGACAATTTGAGGGCCAGATCCAGTCTGCCGACTGTCGGCCTTTTCACGATTGGCTTAAAAAAATGGCTTATTTAAATGTATACCAATACGATGGTGGGAAAAGCTTACCCGTTTGTATGTTTTTTATACTTCGTTTTCGTTTTTTTTGGTCTCCGCCAGGGCTGCGCCTTGTCACCAATCCTGTTTGTGATATACATGGACAGGATATCGAGGCGTAGTCGTGGTGGGGAGGGGTTGCAGTTCGGTGGTCTGAGGATCTCGTCACTGCTTTTTGCAGATGATGTGGTCCTCATTGGATCATCGGCCTGTGACCTTCAGCACTCACTGGATCGGCTGGCGGCCGAGTGTGAAGCGGCTGGGATGAGGATCAGCACCGCTAAATCTGAGGCCATGACTCTTAGCAGGAAACCGGTGGATTGCTTACTCCGGGTAGGAAATGAGTCCTTAGCCCAAGTGAAGGAGTTCAAGTACCTCGGGGTCTTGTTCGCGAGTGAGGGTACTATGGAGCGTGAGATTGGCCGGAGAATCGGAGCAGCGGGGGCGGTATTGCGTTCGCTTTACCGCACCGTTGTAACGAAAAGAGAGCTGAGCCGCAAGGCAAAGCTCTCGATCTACCGGTCGATCTTCGTTCCTATCCTCACCTATGGTCATGAGGGCTGGGTGATGACCGAAAGGACGAGATCGCGGGTACAAGCGGCCGAGATGAGTTTTCTCAGAAGGGTGGCTGGCGTCTCCCTTAGGGATAGGGTGAGAAGCTCAGCCATCCGTGAGGAACTCGGATTAGAGCCGCTGCTCCTTTACTTAGAAAGGAGTCAGCTGAGGTGGTTCGGGCATCTGGTAAGGATGCCCACTGGGCGCCTTCCTTGGGAGGTGTTTCAGGCACGTCCAGTGGGGAGGAGACCTCGGGGAAGACCCAGGACTAGGTGGAGAGATTATATCTCAACACTGGCCTGGGAACGCCTCGGGATCCCCCCGTCAGAGCTGGTCAATGTGGCCCGGGAAAGGGAAGTCTGGGGCCCCCTGCTTGAGCTGCTCCCCCCGCGACCCGACCCCGGATAAGCGGATGACGATGACGATGAGGTTTTTATACTTGATCCGCTGACCGCTTGGAAGCAATCGGAGTACATCTTTTTTTAGAAGAAAGGGGTTATGTGGTAGGATCTTTAAGAATGCTTAACTGGGATATTTATATATTCATGGCTCAAATATTAATGATCATGCTTTTGACGTGTAACTAACGCATTTACGCGGTCAGCGATCCGCTGCCAGGCTTTGGTTCTCCGGGTTGCAGAGGCTTTAGCGTTCCCTTTTCTTGTGATAATGTCCTTCTCCTCGTCATAGCTCTCCAGGAGAACCTGGAGTTCCATTTCATTGAAATAAGCGGCCCGTTTCGCCATATCGAGCAGGGTTTCCATGATCCATACATCACGTCTTTTTAGGTTTGGCGTGGACGCGCACAACCTTGTGTTAACCAACCCCGAGTTGATTGAACTAATGCATAACCGCTGCTGTGGAACCGAAAACTCTGGGTTGGTCGGCACAGGGTCAATCAACCTAGAGTTCAGCGTTAACTCAGTGTTTGTTAAACCTCCGTTCGTGGAACACCCCACTGATCTGTTGGGTGAAACTGACCTGAGAGTTTCCAGTCTACATTGTGGACTCCCCAGTCCAGCAGAGAGTAGTATTACTCCTGAATCCTGCAGATCATTGGTACTCAGGTCCACCTCTCTCAGACTAGAGGACTCAGAGCTGAGAACCGAGGCCAGAGCTTCACAACATCTCTCTGACAGATTACAGCTGATCAGCCTAAAAATAATCCAAACATATTTTAAAACATTTTAGAAAAACAAATATTTTTTAAACATCGATGCTGTAAAATGAAGCTGCTGGCAGGTAGTTGTGTGTCGTAGGAATGTTTTAGAATTGTTTTTAAATGTATCATACTCATGCATAGGTTTGTGTAGAATGGGTTTAACATAAAAAATATTATTGTATACTAGATATGACATCATTCTTTTAAAGATTACTTCAAATTGTTGTTGGGGATCATAAATGAGAATGTATTAACCAACTGATTAAGAATATACTTACATAACTCTTTTCTCATTGATTAAAACTGACCTGAGAGTTTCCAGTGTACAGTGTGGACTCCCCAGTCCAGCAGAGAGCAGTATTACTCCTGAATCCTGCAGATCATTGTTACTAAGGTCCAGTACTCTCAGTCTAGAGGAGTTGGAGCTGAGAACTGAGGCCAGAGCTCTACAGCTTCTCTCTGATAGATGACTGCCATTCAGCCTTTAAACAAAATATTTTAAAAAAATGACTTACATAGAATTGAATTCAATCAATCTAATACCAAAATGTAGACACATTGAGTGTCAAAATAAAAGATAAACAATAGATGTCCAATTTAAATATTAAACAAAATTCTGCTTAAACTGCAGCTAAAAGTCTACTATTTTAAGAAGAAGCTATGGTTATACTGTACAACCTACAGGGAACTCAGTAACATAATAAAGTATAAGAATACAGGTTATATTGTGTATGCAAGATGTTAAAATACAATTATATCTCAGGATTAAAATTGAAGAGGAAACTATTAAATGATTATATTGGACAAAATAAATCGTAGATTAATCTATTAATATATCATTGGCCTTGAAATGCAATTCTTTGCTCATCGAAAAATCCTGGTGTAAAGTCTCAACACTTATTTGGAACAATTGATTTACTTTTATCTAAAGTAAGGGGAAGTCGAATATTAAAAGAAGTAACAATTATTAACATAATTAAAAAAAATATATATATATTTCTATTCAGAACTTTATTCATTGAGTGAAACTGACCTGAGAGTTTCCAGTCTACATTGTGGACTCCCCAGTCCAGCAGAGAGCAGCTTCACTCCTGAATCCTGAAGATCATTGGCACTAAGGTCCAGCTCTCTCAGACTAGAGGAGTTGAGAACTGAGGCCAAAGCTTCACAGCATCCCTCTGACAGATTACAGCCGATCAGCCTTAAAACAACAGATTTCCAGTATTGTTATTGCTATTGTTTGTTGATATCAATGTATTTTGGAGCATGTTATATAATATATTGACTGTGGACATACAAAGATGTTTTGGAGGCTTTGACCACTGGCAGCAGTCTCAGAAGACCCTGCTCTGAAGCAGTGTATTTCTTCAGGTCAAACACGTCCAGCTCCTCTTCTGATGACAGTAAGATGAAGACCAGAGCTGACCACTGAGCAGGGGAGAGAGTAGTTCTGGAGAGTCTTCCTGATGCCAGGTATTGTTGGATCTCCTCCACTAGAGATTGGTCGTTCAGCTCATTCAGACAGTGGAACAGGTTGATACATCTCTCTGGAGAGGGATCTTCACTTATTTTCTTCTTAATGTACACAACTGTTTCCTGATTGCTCCGCAGGCAGATTTCTGTGTGATCCAGCAGGCCTTGTAGGAGAATCAGATTTTCCTCCATAGAGAGGCCCAGGAGGAAGCGGAGGAACAAGTCCAGGTGTCCGTTCTCACTCTCGGAGGCCTTGTCCACAGCACTCTGGTGTAGGAGTTGGACCCCATATTCCTTGCTAAGTTCAGAAGATCCTGTAAACTGATTTATACCAGAGCTGATGATGGAATGTAAGACATGAACCGCCGCCAGAAACTCCTGAATGCTCAGATGGACAAAGCAGAAGACCTTCTCATTGTCCAGTCCACACTCCTCCTTAAAGATCTCGGTGAACATTCCTGAGTACTGTGAGGCGGCTTTGATATCAATGCCACACTTTGCCAGATCTGCCTCGTAGAAGATCAGGTTGCCTTTCTCCAGCTGGTTAAAAGCCAATTTCCCCAGAGACAAAATGGTCTGCCTACTCTCTGGTGTCCAGGGTGGATATGTTTCAGCCCTTCCATGATACTTCATGCCCATCCGTATGGACTGAACCCTCAGGAAGAGGATGTACATCCCAGTCAGGGTCTTGGGCATCTCTTCTCTTCTCTTGCATGTGGTCAAGATGTGCTCCAGAACTGAAGCAGTGATCCAGCAGAAGAGTGGGATGTGACACATGATTTGGAGGCTTCGTGACGCTTCGACATGGGAGATGATTGTGCTGGCCAGCGTCCCTTCTCCGAATCTTTTCCTGAAGTAATCCTCCTTTTTTGGGTTGGTGAAACCTCTCACCTCTATCATCCTGTCAACACAGATAGCAGGGATCTGATTGGCTGCCGCAGGGCGCGTGGTTATCCAGATGCAGGCGGAGGGAAGCAGGTTGCCTCGGATTAGGTTAGTCAGCAGCACACCGAGCGAGGAAGACTTGTTGACATCGGTACAGATTTCGTTCTGGAAGTCCAGAGGAAGTCGCCACTCATCCAGACCATCCAAGATGAAGATAACTTTGTATAGGTCGTAGCTGCAGATTCCTGCTCTTTTAGTTTCAATGAATAGGTGATGAAGAAGCTCCACCAAGCTAAACTCTTTCTCTCTCAGTAAATTTAGCTCTCTGAAAGTGAAGTGAAATATGAAGTCTATGTCGGTGTTGCCATTGCCTTCTGCCCAGTCCAGTGTGTACTTTTGTGTTAAGAAGGTTTTACCAATGCCTGCCACTCCAGTTGTAATTATTGTTCTGATTGGATGATCTTTCCCAGGTAAGCGTTTAAAGATGTCTTCACATTTGATTGTTTTTTCACCCTTTACTGACTCCCGGAAAGCTTTTTCAATCATTCTGACTTCATGTTCCTTGTTGACCTCTCCATTGACTCCCTCGGTGACAAAGAGCTCTGTGTAGATCAGATTGAGCTTTGATGGCTGACCTGCTTCAGCGATTCCCTCATACACATGCTGGAACCTCTCCTTCAGGTGAGTCTTGAGCTCATGCTGGCACACGGCAGAAATATTTACTGAACGTAAAGACAACAGAAAGCATATAATTAGTTTTTTATGAATTTCGGTTGATAATGGGTTCCAGACTTGACATCCCTTTTTGCAGTTGCAATGAGCTTTACTTTATTTGTGGAAACCAACCATTCACCTGACCATATGATGAAGAAGTGTGTACAAATTCAACAAATATGCATAGCCTCAAAGACAAATGGTTGAAGCAAGGCGGACATTTGAAAAAGACAAGTGAATTGCTCATCTCGTATTTTCCCAGTGTAGTTAAATAAATAAGAGTCTCTTACAGCTCTGCAGAGCGCTGGCAAGCCTCCTGTGCTCCTCTTCCTCACTCCCCAAGGCCTCCTCGTCCTCCTGTTTCCTGGCAGAAAAACAAAGTGAACGCAGCTGTCAATACTGCAACCACCCCTGGGGATGTTTGGCGGAACGGCGCAGTTCTGTTGTGTTTCTCTGCTCTGATGACGAGGGAAGACGCGTCTACAATAAGAACTCTTATCTCTCTCCTGACTGGTTGGGTCTGATCAGTAGACTGATAATAACCAACTTTTTTCTTTTCAGCAGCTTCAGAATACATACTTTTCACTGGAGGGGCGTCTGTCTTGCAAGTTGGGAGGAAAATGAATAGATCTCTCACTCTTCATGGAGACGCAGCTGGGTACAGGTGAGGCTGTGCTCACATGCTGCTCTTGGCTGTAACACAACACACACACACGCGCACACACACACACACACACACACACACACACACACACACACACACACACACACACACACACACACACACACACACACACACACACTCACACACACACACACACACACACACACACACACACACACACACACACCTTAAACACTGTATAAAGATGTTAAGACAGTCACAGACAGTAGGAAATCCTCTTCTTACCTCTCAGTTTGGCCCTGGCGGCCATGTTCTCCAGACACATTGATTTTAGAGGTATGACCCCCCTCTTCTCTCTCCTCATTCATAGCAGATTCGAGACCTTTATATAAACACAACGTATTACAAGCTATAGTCATTCAGTGTTCATTCAGGTTAGTTTTTGTTCCATAAAGAAGCTCTCATGGAAACGTGTGAATGCAGACAGTCGACAGACAACACTGAGGGCTTGATTGTGAAACAAGCTTGCTATACCCCAGGTTGACCCCTAGGGGGCACCCTGAACATTCTGTTTTTCCCATCAACCGGGTAATTGAATTGCATTCGATTTTGAAGATACAATATATCTAAGTTCAAATTGGGCAACTGATGTGCTGCTAAGAGAGTTTATAACTGTGGCTAATTATTAACTATTGTCGTTAATTAGGCTTTTACATGTACAGTATAATTTTAATATATTGCTTTCAGTTTCATAAAAAAACACAACAAACTACAGATAGGCTAGTACAATAAATACCCCCACAATATAGCAATACACATAAACAAATAGTTGACAGTAAGGGTACAATTTGCTAAAGAAATGTATAGCTCTGGTTTGCGTTTAGCCAGCCCCTAACATTTGTTGTAAAATAGTTCATAACTGGAGTTCCAGAGTTGACAGCACGTCATGGAGAAAGACGCTTTTCCAAATTTAGATCTACCATGTGGTATTTACAGTAGCAATGAGCTTTACTTTATTCGTTGAAACAAACAGTTCACCTCACCATATGATGAGAAAGTATGTCAAAATCAAATAATACACTGCATGTATAGCGCCCAAGACAAATGGTTGAAGGCTGACAATTGAAATAGACAGGTGAATTGCCCATCCGTTGACAGAATAAGTGGCCCTATACCTACAGGCATTGTTCAGTGTAGTTTCAAACAAGGAGTCTCCACAGCTCTGCAGAGCGATGGCAAGCCTCCTGGGCTCCTCTTCCTCACTCCGCACGGCCTCCTCCTCCTCCTGTTTCCTGGCAGAAAAAAACAATGTAAACGCAACTGTCAAGTATGCAATGCTACCACCCCTGATGATGTTTGGAGGGACGGTGCAGTTCTGTTGTGTTTCTCTGCTCTGATGACGAGGGAAGAGTTTGAAACGTCTACAATCAGAACTCTTATCTCTCTCCTGACTGGTTGGGTCTGATCAGTAGACTGATAATAACCAACTTTTTTCTTTTCAGCAGCTTTGGAATACATACTTTTCACTGGAGGGGCGTCTGTCTTGCAAGTTGGGAGGACAATGAATAGATCTCTCACTCGTCATGGAGACGCAGCTGGGTACAGGTGAGGCTGGTCTCACGTGCTGCTCTGGGCTGTAACGCAACACACACACACACACACACACACACACACACACACACACACACACACACACACACACACACACACACACACACACACACACACACACACACACACACACACACACACACACACACACACACACACACACACAGCTTGTACTCAGACTATTAACAACTTGATGGCATAGCACTGAAGAGATAGACAACAGTCACAGACAGTAGGAAATCCTCTTCTTACCTCTTAGTTTGGCCCTGGCGGCCATGTTCTCCAGACACATTGATTTTAGAGGTGTGACCCCCCTCTTCTCTCTCCTCATTCATAGTCGATTCTGACCTTTATATAAACACAACGTATTACAAGCTATAGTCATTCAGTGTTCATTCAGGTTAGTTTTTGCTCCATAAAGAAGCGTGTGATTACAGACAGTGGACAGAAAAGGGGCTTGAGGGCTTGATTGTGAAACATGCTTGCTGTACGGCAGGGTGACCCCTAGGGGGCACTCTGCAGCTTAAGCAGGACACATGATGAGGCGCAAAGGAAGACACTGACCAAATTGTACCTTAACTTTTCTGATTACGTTTCTACAGAATAGGATTAGTGCCAAATGTGATATTTTTCAGAGTTCTTAATTTAACATCGGAATTCTGATATTAAAGACAGTATTATGGGTAGGCTACCTGTAAGGAACCAAAGTAGATGAGAGTCACTTTGCACCGGACAGAATGGGTACCACGCCCTGACCCACGGACGGTAGGGAAGAGGGTTAGGGCCACATCTGCATATTTTTAAAGTTAGAACTCTTTTTATTCTGACTTTGAAGTCAGAACTACAAAAAAACTCCTAAACTTTTTCCGTAAGTTTCTGATTAACTGATTCAATTCCTTAAATTGTTCCATGGGACAATGTTATTTAACAGTTTTTCAATTAAACAAAAAATGTTTATAGCTGTGGCTTACTTGCTAACCTTTGTCCCCAGTTGGGCATTGACATGTACTGTGTAATTAAAGTATACTGCTTTCAGTATCACGAAACCACTAATTATTAACTATTGTCCCTAATTAGGCTTTTACATCTACAGTATAATTAAAATATATTGCTTTCAGTTTCATAAAACCACAATAAACCACAGATAGGCAAGTAAAATAAAATACACCACCATATAGGGCCTAGCAATAAACAAATAGTTGACAGTAAGAGTACAATTTGTTAAAAATTGGTACAGCTCTGGTTTGCGGTTAGCCAGTACCTAACATTTATTAAAAAAAATAGTAAATAACTGGAATTAATTTGATTTCGGTTGGTAATGTGTTCCACACAACATGGTGTTTCACCACGTAAGCCGATTGTCCAAATGTAGCTCTACCATGTTGTATTTACAGTAGCAATGAGCTTTACTTTATTCATTGAAACAAACAATTCACCTCACCATACGATGAGGAAGTATGTCAAAATCCTAAATAAATGTAAAGCGCCCAAGTCAAAAGTTTGAAGGCTGACATTTGAAATAGACAGGTGAATTGCCCATCCGTTTACAGAATAAGAGTCCCTTACGTACAAGTGAGTGTGTTTTTCAGTGTAGTTTCAAAATAAGAGTATCTCACAGCTCTGCAGAGTGCTGGCTTGCCTTCTGTTCTCCTCTTCCAAATTCCCCACGGCCTCCACGTCCTCATGTTTCCTGGCAACAATGAATACAGCTTCTTGTGTTTCAACAGCTTGAGACACAAGGGTACACACACACACACACACACACACACACACACACACACACACACACAAACACACACACATACAAGATAACAGAAACACACACACACACACACAAATACACACAATACACATATGTATGGTTTCCTTACCTTCTTTTCCATGTCAAAAGGGATGTAAATCAAGGGCATTTACAAAACAATAGTCACGCTAAGTATCCTGAAGAAAATGAAGTGTCAAGTGTCAAAATCTCGAACGTTGCTCCCATGGCTCCAGCTCTCTGAAGAAATAAAAGGCAAAGTGAGGAATAACATCATCGACCGAGAACCAACATGCCAATCTGTTTAAAGTCCGCGTTCCACCCAATCTAGCATCGAGAACCGTTTTACAACGAGGACACCGAAGTCCAAAGTGTGCAACTAACTGACAATGCTGACCTCATTAAAAATGTGTGTAGGATGACAAGCAAATGTTCAATGACTGCTGTTAAGTGTTTGAGATATAGAAGTCATGTGGTTCTTATTGTGACACGATTGTTAACAGTACATTCTAGTGGTAAGCTGAACATTCTGGGATCAAATTGAGAAGTGGATGTCAAGAATCTGCATTTGTGAGTTGGCGTTCACACCAAAGATATGCCTCTTTTGAAGTATTGAAAATATAAGATACCCAATGGGTTGACATATTATTTCATCCTCACTGGTTTATAAGAAGTTAATTTTGCAAAATTGGAAAAATAAAGAAGCTCCATCCCTTGAATTGTAGGGGCCCTATCTTGCATCCGGCGCAATTGACTTAATCACTGGCGCATGTGTCGTTGCTAGTTTGCAACTGGCGCAGAGCGTTCTTTTCCCTCCTGCGCCACGCGTCGGTAAATTAGGGAATGATCTTGCGCCCCAAGGGGCGGTTCGGCGAAAGGAGGAGGCGTGTTCTGGCGCAAACATTCCCTGGTGCTATTTTGCAGTTTCAGAAACCACTTGCGCCACAAACCAGGAAATACTTGGTTTAAAGACAGTGGCGCGTTGTTCAGATGTTATTATAAGGGCGCATACATAATGTAGCTTGTGGACCTCGCGCATACACTTTGCTTCTCTCATCTACCTAGCCACACATTCTTGGGAAATTATTTGGGAAAGAAAAGCTGATACAGTGGTAAAAAGTTGTACTTTTAAATCAATGCATCTGCAAACACCGTACAGCAAACATATATTTCCTTGACACAGGCATCGTGTACATGCCCATAACTTTTAGGATTGATGAAAACTTGATTGAGAATTTTTTTTACCACGAGTGAGTGTTACAAAGAATGAATGAATGCGGGCGTGCGTGTGTGTATGTGTAAAATAATTAATGAATGCGGGTGCGCGTGTCTGCGTCCATCTGTTTAAACACACACAAACTAAACACGTAACACATAATACAGGCCATGGCAATATACAGTATATTAACGGGGGGACACATGCATATTAGGAACACAAGTCGATAACTATAATGCATACAATACTGATAAGAAACGATGTTTATAATGTATTGCGTATATCATAAAGAGAACCACAGTTACCGCATATCATATGTTAGATCATATACATTTTCTTTGCCGAAATGTATTTGAGGACTCAGTATTTCTGAAGTTGTGGAAGAAAACCTTATTCCATGTATGAATTCGGCCATATTGTTTGGCCATAAACTGAGCCATTTGAAGTTTGAAATTCATGTGCATCTGTCTCATCGGAGACTGGAGACGCGACTGGAGATATCAACTCGTCAGATTCAAATGTGCTCATGGCTCTTAAAGGGAATGGGAGCTGGCACTCTCATTGGTTTATTGCACGTTACACCCAAACCACACCTACGGGTAATTAGGCTACTTCAGACCAATCCTTTTTCGATTTGCGCCGGGCGCAAGAGTCATTTTTTGCGCCGGTAAAATAGTGACATCTCCATAGAACCGCCCACAAAGCTACGTGCGCTTGGCGCCTCTCACTTGCGTTTCAGACCGTTAAAATAAGGCTGAGAACAGCAGGAGTATGAATGTAGGCGACAAAATATAAAAAGTTCCCAAGATCAAAGTCATGATCTGGTCATATGCTTATGAGTTTGTATTGTTAAAAAAAAAGAAAAAAAAGTAAGCTGAACATTTGGCCCGTTTAAGGGTTGTATTGTCTGGATTGTTCAAGGTGGTGTTGACAGAGCTGGGAGTTTTTAAGTGTTATAGAGGTGTGGTTGTTAAAGGTGGTCACAGAGCTTGGGATATTGCCCTGTGAGTATAGCTCATAATCATCATAGTCCTTAGCAAGACATGTCTGAGTTCCTGCCTGGCATAAGAGTTCATGCCTGGTCTCCCATCTCTTCTGCCAGGGTTGGGCAGGCGGGTTTGGTTGGTCTTTCATAAACTTCCCAGCACGAGTCATCGGGACGTGTCTCATGGTACCTGGGGCCAGGGCTTATGGTGTGTTCCTCAATCCTCGGACGCCCACTTTCCGAGTTGCCAGTTGACGTCACTTCCGGTCTCGGAGCATTCATAGCGTTCCTGTTCTTCTTTGTGATTTTGGCATGAAATTGGCTAGTCGTTGTTTATTGTTTGCTAAATTAGCCTCTTTAGCAAACCAGCCCAAAAATAAACAACACAACTCAACATTGTATTGCACGCACAGCAAGACCATGCAATGTATAAATTGGTGACCGGCATAAAGTAGCAATGTAATCAAGTGTGCAAGAGCATTTAAAATCGACATTAAAATGACCTACGTGGTACAAATGCAAAAAAAAAAAATCTCTTCTCGGGCGCAGCCTTTTTCTTCGAGAGCGTCATCACTGCTCTCGGTCTACTCTCAGATTTTCGAAAGATGAAGACAAAAAGCGGGCGTGCCTTCGAGAAATGCTTCGAGAAAGCTGGGAGATCTTCGACAACATAGTGCGTGTGTGTGGATGTGTGGCTGTGTCTGTCTAGCAATGAACTTCTAACATTATCCACAGTTAGACAATAGATGTAGGCTGCTTCTGATATCATCTCATTGTGGTTCAGTTACTAAGAAAAACAGAAGTTGGAATATAAGGGAAACAGCGGTTGAATGGCCAATTGTGAGGTCAGGTTACTTGAAGGGAAACAGGTGTGTCAAACTCCTGTGTGAAAGAGACTATTGATGAGCTGCAACAAAAGGCACTGGAAACAGCCGCGGCTGTGTATCAGTTGATCCTGCTTCTGATTGTAAAGAACATGTACAATACATGCAAACAGGTCCCTAATAATGCAAATCACTGGGTCTGCCCAGTGGCGCAAAAAGTGGGTATGCATGCACTATATGCGGCGCATAGGGGTGCCGCACCAGAGGGGGCGCCAAAGCGATGGAAGTAAAAAAAATTGAGTTGGCATTTTCTGTTTTTAACAGCTTTTGTGTACATGATATGATGATCAATAACAGAGGAACGCCACTGATAAGGCCCTCCTCCGCACACGGCGCTCCAGTGGGCGCCCCCTCGACCACGCCCTGGAGGCGAGCGCCAGGGTGTCTTCATTTGAACAGTATTGTCATCTGATGACACGTACCTCAATATGGAGAGGCAGAGAAGAAAGCCCTTAGGGTCACAACATAGAAAAAGAAAGATTGGGAAGGAGAAAGGGTGCGCAGGGATAAGAAAGCTTTTCAAAGTGGTTGAAAGTCGTTTTTATGTGTATGTGTATCAAGAGGAGGCTTGTAAATATTCAGGTTAGCTAAATCTCCTAGTAAAACAACAGGTTACTGTTGTCTTGCAACTGTGTACTGATCAGAATGGAGCCTACAATATAACGGATCATAACAAGAAAAATTAAGGAACTTGTTTGTGGTTATTTTGTTTTAGTTCAACCTCTATGCAAGTCTTTTGCCGCTTTTCCACTGCATGGTACCAGCTCGACACGACTCGACTCAGCTCGCATTTGTTGCGTTTCCACCGCGAAAACATGGTATCTGGTACCTGAAGTGGCTGCTTTTTCTAGTACCGCCTCGCTCTAGGTTCCAAGCGAGCTGAGCCGATGCTAAAAGGTGACGTCGGCAGACGGCCGGCCACTGATTGGCCAGAGAGTGTGACGAAGTCACGAGAGCGACATGGCAACCATGCTGGTAACAGCCATAGCAGCGCCGCAGCCAACATATTCCACTTCTTCAACATGCCAGCTAATAATACGAACACGAATACCATCGCATCGATGTTCTCCATTGTTGTTATGTGGGTTCTGTCCATGTGTGGGTTACGTAGGTGTTGTTTGCGTCGCGTACAAAAATACGTCACGGCCCTTTCGCGCAGCCGACCCCGTCCACGTCCCGGAGGTACTATTTGCGGTGGAAAAGGACCCGCGCTGCTACCGTGTCGAGTCGTGTCGAGTCGTGTCGTGTCGAGTCGAGCTACATGTGCGGTGGAAAAGCGGCATTTGTTTTATGTCAATTGACCCAGTAAAAACGGTTTGGTGAAGCTAGAGTTGCTGACACGCGCCTTGTGGTGGGTTATAATAACTGGCAGTGTCTTTCAAAGATACTGAAGCACCATGAAACAAGTGGTTACCACATCAATGCTTATCTGATGTGGAAAGAATTGGCATCCCGCTTATGCCTAGGTAAAACTATTGATAGCGAATTGCAGAGAGCCTGTTGACTCGAGTGATCGACTGCATACTCTTCCTTGCAGAAAGAAACCTGCCACTGAGGGGGACAAAATGCACAGTTAGGAAATCCTAGCAGTGGACATTTTCTGGGTATCCTTGATCTCTTATAGCACGGTATGATGTTACTCTGGCAGAGCATCTTAGAAAGGCTGCCTCTAAAAAAAACACTGGATATCTGTCCTGGTTCACTCAAAATGAATTTTTTGATTCAATATCAGACTGTGTTTTAGGTCAAATTTGTAATTTGCATCAGCATGACTTACCACATGGGTATGTGCGTTCACACCAAACGCGAAATTTGTCGCCCGTTCGCGTTGTCGCTCAAGTTTTGTCGCGCCACACATCATAATCTGTCGCTGTGCAAGTTTCGTCGAATTTGTCGCGCCACAACAAGATAACCACCATTGCATGTCTTTACCTTTAATGGAAGAGGGAGAGACGTCGGAGGACCCGACGCAATATATTCATAATATTGTAATGACCACGGAAGAGGCAGTGAATGAAGTATTGAATGGACAGAGATTTATTAGATAGGCCTACCTAATAAACCGTTGGAACACACAAGACTGGAAACATAGCAATGCCGGTAAACAAACCCAGAGAAGCCCAATCCCTATGAGAGATCCCCGCGCTACGGCCATCTGGAGGCACACAGAGCTTTTGGCGAGTGACAGAGCTTTTTGGCTATACTATTATATTATATATAGAGCTCCGGGAGTCGCAAACGGCAACATTCACTTTCTCCTCCATGCTGCAGTTCACCCCAGACTGCACTGCACTGAGTTTGACGGTTGAACGCTGATTGGCTGTTACGTTACACATGTGACTCAGTGGCCACGCTGTTGGACGCTGATTGGCTGTCATCACGCGAGATTCGCGTCAAAGTTGAAATATTTCAACTCGAGCGAATTTGTCGCGCCACAAATCCTTGTGAACGCGCTCGCCTGTGCACGGCGAAAGTGTGGCGCGATAAATCAAAACTTGTCGCCGGTTTTCTCTCGTGTAAAATTCGCCCGATACGCGTCTATACGTTCGTGTGAATGCACAGTTACAAATGCATATTTTACTATAAAAATTAATATTGCTTTCACAGGGCTCATCTCTTATACCCATGTGGTAAGTCATGGTGGTTTAAGATCAGGTTAATTAAGAAGGTGATGAATGGATTTTAATAAAAGACCTCACAACATGTAACTAATGTATAATATGTAACTTCATGTGACTAATGATAACACTTGTTTTTACTTTATATTGGTATTGTATTGAATTTAGCTAGTAAACCGAGTGTTTAAAGTGTATCATAGTCTAGCTAGCTTGTGTTAATACACTAGTTTACTAGCTAAATGCGATTAAACTATTAAATACAATACAAATATAAAGCTAGCAACGCTAACAAATTTCATTTGTAAAATAAGTGTTTTATGTTTGATGTTATTTCGTCGTGTGACGCTCAATGATGTCATTCCTACATCATCGTTCAACGCGATCGTCTGTTGCCAGGCATCGTTCGACGCGATCGTCTGTTGCCAGGCAGGTTTGGAATTTTCGAACGCAGATTACGTAGGCAGTACAATTTTCGCCCCGGTACAATGGGCTGTATGCAGTAAACTGTGTGACGTACTTCCTGCTTCAAATAATACAGCTCGGCCGGTTCCGGTCTGTGTGTTTATCGCGCTAGCCAGCTGGCGTTGATACACTTTAGATATGAATCAAGGCCGCAAACATTTAAAAACGGTTCCTTTTTATAGGCAGGAGAAACCTACGCCGAGCACTGCTGTGTCCCCCACTGTACAGCATCAGCCAAATTCAAAGGGTCATTAAGTTTCCATGGCTTTCCGAGCCAAACTGACGTGAGGAGTCAATGGATTGTAAACATACGCCGGGATAAATATGTCATCACCACTCACTCTAAGGTCTGTAGACGACGCTGAAGTTGGCATCCGATTCGCAGCATCCGATTCGGCTTGAAAACCATTTAGAATCTTCAAATCGGTCCTGATTGAAAACCACTACACCTATACTCTTCAAATCTGGACTACATTATCACAGTGAGGCTATACATTATGTAAAACATAGTTTCAGATTTTTGAAACCTTTACCCTATTTGTGAAAATGCAATGCGGTCTGGACCCCTAAATGAGCCTGTATTGCATTTTCACAAATAGGGTAAAGGTTTCACAAATCTGAAAATATGTTTTACATAATGTATAGCCTCACTGTGATAATTTAGTCCAGATTTGAAGAGTCTAGGTGTAGTGGTTTTTAATCAGGATCAGTTCTAATGCGGTCTGGACCCCTAAAAAGCATTAAAATGTGCCTTTATTGCATTTTCACAAATAGGGTAAAGGTTTCACAAATCTGAAACTATGTTTTACATAATGTATAGCCTCACTGTGATCATTTAGTCCAGATTTGAAGAGTCTAGGTGTAGTGGTTTTCAATCAGGACCCGTTCTGTCTGGACCCCTAAAAAGCATTAAAATGAGCCTGTATTGCATTTTCACAAATAGAAAAAAGGTTTCACAAATCTGTAACTATGTTTTATATAATGTATAGCCTCACTGTGAAAATTTAGTCCAGATTTGAAGAGTCTAGGTGTAGTGGTTTTCAATCAGGACCGATTTGAAGTGGACCAGCTGCCGAATCGGATGCTGCGAATCGGATGCCAACTTCAGCGTCGTGGTCTGTAGCAGACACTTTTGTTCTGACAAGATGATTGAGCCAACTACTCTTCAGGGTCGAAGGAGACTTACAAAAGGTGCCGTAGCGACCCTTTTTGAGTGGAACCAGTATACAGTCGAAACCCAAAGGCGCGGCGTGTGGGAGAGAGTGGATCGGTTCGTTGAAACTGCCCCTCCGGAAGATGAAGTTGACCTCCTTTTCAACGATCAAGACTACTGCTCTGTCCCTGAACTGGCTGCCATGGATATGTCCGCATCCGCTGCTGAAAGCGTCTCAAATGAAGTACAGGAAGTGAGAAAGGAGCTACAGGAGTTACGCCTCCAGAGTTTGGACTGCAGCGGTTTGCTGGCTCCGACGCAGACAACCCGAATTTACACAAGGGAAGTCACTTTTTCAGTCACATTTTTTGTATTAGCCTATGTTATTAGCCTAGTCCCTACGTGACGGGGATATGTGTCAGTCAGGGACATTGTTGGTTAGAAAATAGCTTTACGTTACAGATTAATTTATAGTACTGTACCAAATTATTTCTTAATGGGTCTATGTGAATGATAAATAGCACACAAGTAGTGGCATGTTGAGAGATGGTGTAATTGGAGTTGGGGATGTCCATGTATTATCAGAATTTATATATATATGAATGTGACCGCACCAATAGTACAGAAACAAACAACATTTATCATACAGATTTGTGTTTCAAGTTGAAGTCTACAAAAGTTTATTTTTAAATGGTTGAAAAAAGTCATGTTATTATTCTATGAGATGAAAATAGGAGCACTGAAGCGACAGCGCCAGAATGTGACCGTCTCCAACTCCACCAATGCTGGTCCTAGAACAAAAATACTATTAATAAACAATTGTAAAAAATTTATGAATTGAGCAGGTAACACCCTACTTATCTACATGCAAATACACGCCAAACCACCAAACCGCACCTCCCAAAGATAGGCTACGGCCCGGACAGGAACACTACTCTAAAAAGAAAGAGCACAGAGACCACATTAGGGCATATTGGATATCCAGACACATCAGGTTGTCTTACTGTTACAAGAAGGTGGGGCAGTTATTGAACTGCACCCAAAGAGGAAACTAAACAAACCTGTCAGCTGAGTGCCAGGGATTCGTTACGACGCCATCCGGTAGAGCAACCGTTGCGTAGTGGCACAAGTCACAATACAGGTAAAAGGGAGGTGACTGAGGCTGAAACAGATATATGGGAGAAATACAGGTCACCCTGCTACATATATATATATATATATATATATATTAGGGGTGTAACGGTACATGCATTTGTATTGAACCGTTTCTGTACGGGGTGCTCGGTTCGGCCTACCGAACGAGTTTCCATACGGGCATATTAAAGGTTGGGTACGGAATTTGCTTTTTTGGCCATTTTTGCAAAATTACTTGAAATCCTTATCATAACCCGCTTACAGCCACTGAGTTAGAAGTACTGACATGAAAATTAAACAAGTCAATCATCTGTGGAACGGGCAGGGCTCGAAAAACTCCAGCCAATCATTTGGATTGCCACCTCGTTGCATTGGACAGTAAGTACGTCAATCAAACGGTCGTACTGTACTCCCCCTCCCCCGCGCCCCGCGCGCGACCCCTTCGTGCAATACTCGTGACCCAGAGCTCGTGACCCAGAGCAAGCTCCTGTTTGTTGTTATCCTGCGGTAGCAACTGGAACTAGTTAATCCACATTTGGACCTAGCAGTAGAAGACAATTTCCATGGCAGACAAGACGCCACCATCCCCACCACCACCACCACCACCACCACCACCAGCAAAGAGAAGGAAAACTCTTTTTCAGAGAGTAATTGATAATAAAAACGCTGACAGAGAAAAACTGAAATCAAGAATAATCCTAGGCGCTGCTTTCGAACGTTGGCGGCAACTGAAGGACGAGAAGGGTCTAAAAACCGATGCTTGTGTGGCGGTTGACATAGTTTCAAAGTTTATACCGTTTATACTCGGTAATACCGGTGTTGAGACGAGTGTATTACTCGTTGTGAAAATGTCCACACCGCAGCAACCCTAGTGAAAACCAGGACTTCCAATACAATTATATGAAACAAACATACATTTTCTAAAAATAGTAATGATTTATGTGACCGTTTAATGTTTATAACATCTGGTGCAACCATAGCCGCGAGAACGTATTCTCAGCAGGGGGTGCTGGAAAAAAAAACTCAGCCTGCACTAGACTCGCAACTCGTTACATTGATAAAAAAGATATAAAGCAGCGCAGCTCAATTACACCAGTGCATGCGCGCACAGTTGAAAATCGATCGTTGTGTTCACTTTCTTCACACCATGGTTCACATCCAGCTGCTCACAGAACAAGTTTAGCGCACCACCGCTACCCTCACACTTTTTCATATAACCTTTTTTCAGCACTAGGTCATATGAGCATTAAATAAATGCTGCGTCTCAAAATGCCTTGGACAGCAGCGAGGATGACTCGCTTTGCCACGGGCCGAAACAGTTCGGAGCGACCACAGCCAGAGCGAACACAGCGGGGCAGAGGAGTGTCAGGAATAGTCTTTGGTGTACACATCAGTACGGCCTATTTGCACTACTGTTTAGTGGCAATGCAGTGTTTTATTCTATGCCTTTTTATTTTCGTATATTATTTCAATGAATAAAATTTATTTATTCATAAAAACAAGATCTGGTCTTCAAATATTTTTTCCAAATATAGGTCGTCTTACAATGGGGTTTGTGTTTATATTCGGACCAATACGGTACAGCGGGCGCTCACATGACGTTAAGCATTTCCTGTTGCATAATGTGACGCTTCAGAACCTAAAATCCCGTTTCTCCCCGTTGACACGACAACACATAACCGGCGTTTTCAGAAATCTCCACTTTGGCCGGAGTTTTTAGAAATGATCGTTTTCTGTGATAAGACAGGGCCTCGGACAGGGGGTGTTGCAGCACCCCCAGCACCCCTACTTCCCGCGGTACTGGGTGCAACTTACAGCTGAATGTAGTGCCATGTTGTTAAACGAAAACCTACGCTAGCCTGGCTCGCTCTCGCGCATCTCTGTTCGCGCTCGTGCATGATTGCGCGTCCAGGTACTTGGAATGGGTGGAGTCAGAGTCAGCGTTGAAGGAGAGGGGGTAGGACCATTTGAGTTGTGTATTTTAAAAATCTGCTGGCGTTTCGCAAATCGCATACCCAACCTTTAAGTAGAGGACCGCATGTGTGGAACATGCTGCACATGCACAGTTGTGTACACCGTGACGCACCTAACAGCAGTAGTAGCGACCGTCATGGCCAATGCTAATGCCGCTAGCGTTAGCAACAAGCCAGAGATTGAGGACCCTCCCGCGACATTACGGTCTCCCGTTTGGGAACACTTCGGCTTCCCGGTTAGCTATGAACTAGGACAAAGAGAGGTTGATAAAACCAAGGTATGTTTTTGGCAACACATGTTGACTCATTTGAAACGGTATGGAGTCAGTTTCCTGCCATAATTCAAACCTGAAAAAAAAAGTTTCAAAGGCTTGTAAGTCTGGGTTTGAAAACTCAACACCTTGTAAAAAAGGTTTTGCAACACTGAAAAAAGAGATTATAACCTGAAATAAAATAAAACTAAAATTCAATCATCTGTAAACATGATTTTGTGTTATATTTTATCTTCATTTTCAGCAACACATTTTCAAAGTTCAAACAATTTCACCAGCGCATTTGCAGAGTTTCAAATCTGGCACTGTTCTAACGGTGTATTTCATTGTTGCCCGGTTTTGAAACCTTGTAAATGGGATTCTGCAAACAGGTGTTCATACATTGAGAAATACGTTTTGAAAGGTTGAATATTTAGTTTTAAAAACTTGTAAAGGTGTACGTTTACGACATTGCAACGTATTTTTTCAGAACTGACTTTTCAGAGATTTGAGCGCAAGCTTTGAGTCACGTGAATATTGGCAGTGTTCTGACGCCACTCGTTTTGAAACTCCTGACAGTCGAATCTGAAAACGTTCCTGGGGGCGGGACCATTTAGCTCTAAACCTATTGGTTGCTCTCGGCTGACGTACATTCCAATCACATGTGCCGTTCACCGGGCTGTTCGTGATTGACAGCGCTCTGCCGATGACACGAATAACAACGGGTTGATTTCGCGGTTGATTTTGATTTCCATTTTCTGGAACCAGAGTCTCATCTCCATAGGACGCGACTAGCAAGGACGCGTCCTAGCAAGGCTGCAGCCTTCACTTTGGGAAACAGCCATGGTTCCAGAAAATGGAAATCAAAATCAACCGCGAAAGTCGCTTGTTATTTGTGTCATCGGCAGAGCACTGTCAATCACGCACAGCCCGGTGAACGGCACATGTGATTGGAATGTACGTCAGCCGAGAGCAACCAATAGGTTTAGAGCTAAATGGTCCGGCCCCCAGGAACGTTTTCAGATTCGACTGTCAGGAGTTTCAAAACGAGTGGCGTCAGAACACTGCCAATATTCACGTGACTCAAAGCTTGCGCCTGTGTGGTCAAATCTCTGAAAAGTCGGTGCTGAAAAGTCAGTTCTGAAAAAAGACGTTGTAATGTCGTTAACGTACACCTTTACAAGTTTTTAAAAATAAATATTCAACCTTTCAAAACGTATTTCTCAATGTATGAACACCTGTTTGCAGAATCCCATTTACAAGGTTTCAAAACCGGGCAACAATGAAATACACTGTTAGAACAGTGCCAGATTTGAAATTCTGCAAATGCGCTGGTGAAATTGTTTGAACTTTGAAAATGTGTTGCTGAAAATGATGAAGAAGATAAAATAGAACACAAAATCATGTTTACAGATGTTTGAATTTTAGTTTTATTTTTTTTCAGGTTATAATCTCTTTTTTCAGTGTTGCAAAACCTTTATTACAAGGTGTTGAGTTTTCAAACCCAGACTTACAAGCCTTTGAAACTTTTTTTTTCAGGTTTGAATTATGGCAGGAAACTGACTCCATAAAACGGCACCACCCCCACGTGCACATCGCTACAACGTCGAGAAAGACGAGCTTAGTGCAAACAAAGCTCCCCACCGCATTTAAACAGCCTCTCCCTGGTGAGTCAGATCGGGCTACATCAATAACAAATGCCATTGGTGTTTTTATAGCTGCAGATTTAAGACCGTATTCAGTGGTAGAGAACGCTGGCTTCAAACACATGATAAAGGTAATTGAGCCCCGATATCAAATACCTTCTCGCTCACATTTTAGCCAGAAAATCATACCGGGCCTTTATGAAGAAAATAATCTGCTGTTACCCAAGATCTGTCCTCTGCATCTTCCATTGCACTCACAACAGATGGATGGACATCCAGAGCTACAGAGAGCCACATAACTGTGACTGCCCTTCACATCACCCCTGAGTGGACTTTAGCATATTAAGTTAACAATCCTGACTTACTTTTTTGAGTTTTGTAAAATATAAAATCTTAGTTGGTATAACTCTAACTTTCAAGTTTGTCTAAAGAAGAAAAATGACATTTTGTTGGACTCAAAACTCAAAAATGTATTGCAGTAAGTTGCCTTGCAATTTTGTTTTCTCAACTTTTTACAGTGAATGTACCGAAACACACCCTTATTCAGGATGTCCCCACTCGCTGGAATTCCAGTCACAACATGCTGATAAGCACTGAGGCCACACCTTCAGCTTCTATGATCCTGCCCCTCAAAACCACAGCGCTGAAGTCTATGGAACCCAGTGAAGGAGACAGTCCAACTTTTAGTCAAGTCAAGGCTGCTAAGACAACCTCCAGGACCGATACTCTGATTGTGAAGACTTCCTCCACAAATGCACAGCCCTTGACCCCAGGTTCAAGGCCCTACCTCATGTGGATGATGCCTGTCGTGACAGAATCTATAACAGCCTCATCACAGAGATTGTGTCAATGGAAGAAAACGTATTATAATAATTTTTCTATTTAGAAATGTCTTTTTTAATTTGAAACAAAGAAACTGGTGTTAATAGTACTCATTAAATATTCATACATTTTTTGTCATTTTATTTTGCTGAGTCTGAAGGCCACAGGGACATTAGCAGCCAGTTCATCCTCAGGAACAGAGGCACCTGAATCATCTCCACCTGTCAAGAAGTCTGCAATGGCTGAACTGTTCGGTACACTCTTCAAGACTCAGGTGGGAGACAAGCCTACTTTGCAGCTGGTGAAAGAAGAGGTTACCTCATACAAGGCAGTAAACTGCATTCCACTGGATACTGACCCACTTCTGTGGTGGAAGACCAATGAGCCCTTCTTTCCTCTTACTGCTAAGTTAGCCAGACACTACTTCGCCATACCTGCTACCTCCGTGCCCAGTGAGAGGGTATTTTCCACAGCTGGAGACATTCTAACTGCAAGCAGGTCTGCTCTTTCTGCAGATAATGTGGATAAACTGATTTTTCTGGCAAAAAACATGAAGATTGGGGGGGGGGGGGGAATAAAAGTTAATCTGAGCAACAACTTCGAACTGTTTAGTGTTGCAATTGTCATTGTTGCACTTTAGATTGAGAAGAGATTTGTTTTTAAAGAAACAGTCTGAGCCTTATTTATGTTATTTGTTATTTAATCTGAGCAAGAATTTACTGTTGAGTGTTGCAATTGTTCAATTTTGCACATGGAGAAAATAATTTTTTTAAAGAAACAGTCTGAGCCTATGATATATATATATATATATATATATATATATATATATATACATATATATATATACATATATATATATGTGTATATATATATATATATATATATATATACATATATATATATGTGTATATATATATATATATATATATATATATATATGTGTATATATATATATATATATATATGTATATATATGTATATATATGTATATATATATATATATGTATATATATGTATATATATATATATATGTATATATATATATATATATATATATATATATATATATATATATATATATGTATATATATATATATATATATATATATGTATATATATATATACATGTATATATATATGTATATATATGTTGTAGGCCTACCACACTGTGGCATAAACTGTTAGCATTACAGTTACATTAAACTATATCACTCTATAACGAAGAACTTTGTACATAATATACCTTATTAGGCTTAATGACATTTAACAAAACAAATAGGATATATATAATATCGAAAGGGACTCGGAGCAGCAGGTGGTGGAGTAGGAGGAGGAGAAGGAGGTCCAGAAGGAATTCAAATCGAGATGGGAGTGTCTGGATGTCTTAGGGCACTGCAAGCAAACAAGATGTGGAAGTGATAGCCTGGGTAGAGGGGGAAGTGTTCTGCGTTGGTTTAACAATGTTGGAAGGGAAGCTTGGTATTTACATGTAAGCTTTGCTTGAGGGTTGCGATATGTCTGACTGGTTTAACCTTCGCTGTTACAACAATTTATTTTCACCTTGGGCATTCTAGCTGCTATTTGATGTCATCTTTAAATATTCAGACTTGGACAGTTTTATCCATTTCTTCACAATTATCAGGTAAAAGGAATATACTTATTTGATCTTGTTATCATTGTTAATATTGTGTTTTTTATGGTTATCATTCAAATAACCATGATGATGATTATAATAATCAGCGTCATTAGTAGTCTTATTATTATACATTTCACGTGAAAAGCAACATCGCTGACTAGGCTCGATCAGTATTAAGAAAAAAGAGAACAATATAAATCGCGTTTCTTTAGTTTTTTTTCTTTAAGCAGAATTATTGTGTGTAGCAGTAGCTCTACACTATTTGCTTTAGTGTGGATCTGAATTGATCACCAGCCAAAACTGTGTTTCTATTATTTTGGAACAGTTCGTCTTTGTAAGATGTGAACGAGACAGACTAATTCTGCTCCGAGGCTAATGACTACAAGACATATAATCAATCAATAGGCCTACTCGATTTTTCATTGATAATATATTTGCGTTGATCATCCTTTTTCAGTCAGATTGGGATATTTTGTCTAGCTAGCTTAATTCCCAATTTGTGAAATAAATGAATCACCCACCTTCTGGAGATCATTTTATTTATGTCTAGGTTGTATTATACAAAACAACGGCTAAGCAATTAATAAACGTTACAATATTATACACTGCAGTTGCCTGGATTTAGGCTTGCAGACAGAAAGGCTTCATGAAGATGAAGCCTACTAAAGAAGGGATTACATAAAAATAAATAAATGAAAAACACTTTAAGAGTATTTATTGAAATCTATTCATTTATATGTCCACCTTTCACAGATTAGATCATCACATTCTCAATATGGCAAGCCGCACACGAAGATACAATATCCTATTCATGTCTGGAATAATGTGCATCCTTGTGCTGTATCAAACTGATACAATGGACAAACGGTTGTGGACTTCCTTCACTGAGAGTTCTTCTCAGTTGTGGTACGCGCTCCGGCTTGAGGGCTTGCGTCCGTGCACGTGCAATAGATGTGCAATGCATGATGACGATCCATGGTTTACGAAACGCTTCAACGCATCTCTCAATCCCTTTTTGACGCAGGACAACGCTCTCTCAGAGCATGATTTCAGATGGTGGAAGGTAAATATAAAAAATGTTAGATAGTAACGATAACAAGAAATCAGGATTCAAAACGTTCACAAAATCCACATAAAATATATCAATAGGCTACTCAATTGCAAACTTCTCCTGCAACCGATAATGAATTATCCTCTTCTCTTCACATCAGACCTTGCCATTTGGCAATAAGCCCTTTCTCAGCTACAGAGTGGCCGAGCTGAAGGTGTTTGAGATTTTCCCAGAACAGGAGAGCTTCATGGACTCCAGCCCTGATCGCTGCAGGACCTGTGCTGTGGTTGGGAATTCAGTTAATTTGCTGGGGTCTCACTATGGACCCCTCATTGACTTTCATGATGTCATCATGAGGTAAATTATGCCAGTGTACCCTTCCTGCCCCCTGTGGATGCTGTTGTAGGGTAGTGTTATGCAAGCGGACAGCTCCCTCTAGTGGGCTCGGGTGTGTATGCACTCGGGTAGCCAACACGCGTCAGTAATGTTATGTGCCAGCTCGTTAATACATATTCATTTTCAGAGACACAGCCCGACTCCGTGTATTATTCTATTCTCCTGGACTTGCAACAGATGCTGGACTAGATTCCCTGCTTGTCTCTCATTAAAGATTAAGTCCATCAGACCAGTGCCGTGTTCCAATACCCGTACTTCCATGAGTATACTTAAAGGAAGTATACTATCCGTACTATCTACTACGTTAATTTTTCAGATGTGAGTGCTGTTCCAAATCGAGTAGGCCTACTCCGTGGTGCACTAACCGGAAATTACGATCAAGACAGCCGCCGTGGCTCCTCCCCCGCAATAAACATCCCGCTTTGAACTGTGAACTCTTTACGCCTAGCAGCTATAAAAGCTATAAAAAAAAAAAACTATAACAACTACAAAATGACTCTATTAATGCAGGCTATGTGGAAAATGCAACGACTTTGGCTCAGCCTGGCTCCGCCTCTTCCGCTACGTAGCTAAGATGGCTGCCGTTGAGTACGGAAAGTGTCCTTCGATCCACACGTTTTGAGTACGACATCCGGGTCCTTGAAGTATACTTCTTTTCGCCAGATCTGAATTGGCTAGTAAGTACGGACAGTACGGGTATTGGAACACGGTCAGCCGCCATTGATGAGCTTAATAACTGTTTGTAGCTTTATAACTACATAAAGTCCCTCACATATAAATTATACCGATGTAATTCTCCTTGATTGTACAATCTAGGTTCAACACAGCTCGTATTGTGGGCTACGAAGGGGACGTCGGGAACAAAACGACTCTCCACATCATGTACCCAGAGAGCTCTGTGGATTTGGATGACCACACACATCTCATGCTATTTCCCTTCAAAATAAGGGACCTTGAGTGGCTAGTCAGCGCTTTCACCACAAAATCTGTGAAAAGGTACGGTCAGTCAACAGAATATACAAAATAACAACAACAACATATGTTTAAATGATTTAAGAAGTGCTAGCTTGGTAATGTCTACATTTCCGAAAAAGGGATCGCTTCAAGTTGCACCGACTTTACAAGTCTTTGATTATGCACCGTCCCATTCTAGACCACATTTATCCCTTTTCTATTAACAGAAAAAATAATGTTATCTGTGATGGCGCGGTGAAATTGGTTTCATATATTTTATATATATATGTAAATATTGTGTATAGTTAGGCTAATTCATATTCAAGGGCTTTTATTTTGTAATAGCTCACTTGTTTTTATAGATATCAACACCAAACCACTTCTGATGTGTTCATTAACTCATAGGGGAGTTCCCCCAACCCTTTGGTTTAAAGAAAAACCTTTTAATTTAACAAAAAGGCATACGTAAACATTGTGTATTGTTAGGCTAATTCATATTCAAGGCTTTTATTTTGTAATAGCTCACTTGTTTTTATAGACATCAACACCAAACCACTTCTGATGTCTTCATTAACTCATTGGGGAGTTCCCACAACCCTTTGTTTTAAAGAAAATACTTTAGTTTCTAGTTTTAAGTATGTTCGACAAAATAATTTCTCCTGTACCAACTCCAATGTAATTGTTTTATGTTTGTTTTATCACAGCACATACAAACAGGTGAAATCAACAGTCAAAGCGAATCAGGGTTTGGTGGGTATTAAGTGATTTTGCAACTTGCCACATAATGGTGACCTTTTCTAGTTGTTTTCTAGTTGTGAAAGGTATGTCAATGTAATGCCATTTGCAGAGGCTGAATCTGAGCTCCTTATGCACCCAGGTAAAGGTTCTCCATCCTGGATTTATCCAATATGTCCATGAAAACTGGCTGGGAAAAAAAGGAAAGTATCCATCCACTGGCTTCATGGGTGTGGTGCTTGCAATGCACATTTGTGATGAGGTAGGTAAAATGGAAACATAAGCATACATTAATTAGTGTTGTTGCAATGCAAGCAACAATACTGTTATCAAGTGTATATAATTATTATAATCATCAGTATTGTACCTTCCTTTTTACGTTATTATATCCTCCGAATTTATTTTTGGATGTGCACCAAACCCCTACCAAAAAGTCGGGCACATACCAACCCATGCACATTTTCTTTTGGATGAATATTAATATTTAATGTAAAAAAATTAAATTCTGCAAAAACACTAAAATCGACCACTCCAAACCTGAACATCTGAGAGTTGTCAAATTAAATTAGCATATGTGGACAGGATATATTGACGTCTATTGACCTACTATAATCACTTGGGGCGATAAAGTGGTCAAACTTAAACAGCTGTGAGCCATTCCCTTATTATAAAAATATCTGAAACTTGGTATCTGGGCCTTATTTGACGGGCTGAATCTTTTTGCAATTGGGGACCCATAATGTCAGTTTTGGAAAAAAATGTAAAAGTCGTGAAACCGACCTGCAAGCCCAAATGAACCACAATTGGTCAAAGTACTCATTAGTAATGCCCAACCTTATGGTAATATATGCTTGCTCATTAGCCATGACCAGTTGGTGCAAAAGACATGCGGCGACATGTCTAGTCCACTATTATATTCTCTATGATAGTGAACAGCTTCGTGTCTGATTTTCCCAGGTCAATGTATTTGGATTTGGAGCAGACAAGGATGGAAACTGGAACCACTACTGGGAGGCGTTTGGAAGACATTTTGGAACTGGACAGCATGGTGGAGGGCAAGAGTACAAACTTATTCTGCAACTTGCAGAAAGGCAAAAACTGAACTTCTATAAAGGGTTTTGAATGTTTTCTGTCCCTCTGACACAATGGCCATGGTAGTAGTGGACCCTGAACTTAAACATTTACTGCAAACCTCACATCTTTCTTTCTTTTTTTTAGACTCCACTAGTAAGGGGTGTGATGATTTGAGATCAAACATTGACACAGCTCTGTGGTAAAGCTTTGTTATCACTTGTTTTACCACAGTTTTCCCAAACTGTGGAGTGAGCTTGAGACCTGGGGTCTCTTATGGCCCTGACACACATTCCGACTGCCGATCGCCGATTCAACATGTGCAATCGGCTGAAAAAGAACCCAGACGGGCTGGAAAAGATCACCGACGGCTTTGACGACAGCCGATCGCACAGTACACACCAAACAGACTCAGCCGAGCTCGCCTGACTGGCCGGCGACGACCGATAATCTGGTTGGTGTGTCAGGGCCTTTATTTAAAAGAGGGCCTCGAGGACAATTTCATGGCTTCAGATCTACAAGAAGTGATGCAAAAGACGTTGAGAGGATAGTGTAAACTACACTATTTACTAGGGTTAGGGGGGCCTGGTGGATCTCTTCTCTCTGGAGTCTCTCTTTCTTGGGCGCTGTCTTTCCCTCCTCTAGCTGACAAATAAGACTCTCTAGGAGAGCTCTACTTTCTATTTTTTAAAACAGGTTTTGAAGTATTGAATGATACCAAGCCTGTTAATGCTGCCGTCTTGCTGTCAAACAAACAAAAGCTGACCTGGTCCGCAGATCATTTGTTTCTCCGGTTTCGCGAGAGCAGGTTTATTTGTTTTTCTAACCTCACCTTGTGATTCCTAAAATAATCTCCAAGCCAGGCTTGTTAATCAGGAACGCCCATGTATGGCATCAGCAGACGATGACGTAATAATTTATTGCCGTTCTTTTCATGGTCATCAACAACTTGTTCTTCCACTTACTTGTGGCAAACTGGCAAACATTTCACCCAGTTTTCCTATTCCTTTAACCTCCCCTCCCTCATCCATAAGTGAACAACCAGTTTACCCAATCCCTCTAACCTTGACTAAGTTACCCCTGCCCCTTGGTAGATACCCTTTCCATTCCTTTCACAACATCTTCTAACCATTAGGCGGTCTCGACCTCATCAGCTTAATTATATTGTACGAGTAATATCAGTCCATACTGGTGGCACAGAACATCGGATGATCTTTTTACGAAGGAGACTCTCCAAAGACATGTTTTTTCCAATGCTTATCTCACTCATATATGCATAGATACATACATATACATATATATATATATACAAACATATACACATAGATATAAAAATAGACACATGCATACATAATATATGTTTATGCATATGTATATATATATACATACATAATATATACATATGTTTATGTATATGTATATATATGTTTGGCAAGATGATTATTATAATCCTTATATAAGTACAATTCTCCCACATGTGCACATGCCTTATATAATACAAATTCTCCCGATTGTGCAGCCTAATCTGTTGTTATCATTCATCAAGGTGTTATTCTCAGTAGCAGATGTTGTTATCGCAACCTGTCACCCTCTATCCCCCTTTGTGTTAAAGGAATGACATTCTCTGTGTGGGAGTGTGTGTGGGTTGGTTTGTTTTAGCAGCCTCACCTGGTACAGTATGCATACTTACGCCAAGTTGAAGAGGTTGGAACAAAGCGCAGAAAGCATCTGATCCGATCATTCATAATTTGATTGGTGCTGGTGTGGAACGCACACGCTGCTGTCCACAAGTTGGCCCTACAGCTCTTCCATTCTGCCTGGTGATACCTGGTGGCCAAGCGCTTGTACGTCTGTCATCCAGGGCAGTCTCAAAGACCCCATTAGTCGACCTCTGAGCGGCTGTTGCAAAGCATTTATATGCAGAGTATGTATTTGCAAATATTTATTCGATAGACAGCAAATGCAGATATTTATTTGTGTACAGAAATTAGTGTAATGTGCTATGCTCAAGTAAATCTACGTGGACTTGGTTGAGTGCCCTTTCATTTGGTCCCCATTTTGTCCTGTTTTTGCCTAGCTTGGAAGCTAGACTTACCCTCTTTTTTTAAACATAATTTTTTTGTTTCATTAATTGCATGACGATGTTTCTATGTGTCAAGCACTTTGAGTCACTTGCGAAATCCTGTGTCTGTACTGCTTTAGTTGGCTTTATGTTCCCTTTTTTTTTTTTTTACAGTTGCCATGAGCTTTAACATATTCTTTGAAACAAACCATCAGTTCACCATTTTCTTCAAACAAATTGCCCCTGGTGGGATTAATAAAGTTGTTTTTATTGTGCTGTATTAATAAGTAAGTGTGTAAAAATCTATTTGTTTAAGGTTGACATTGGAAACAGATGGGTGAATTGCCCATCTATTTGCAGAATAAGAGTCTGTTACATACAACAGTTTTACAACGAGTGCACTCAACACGAAGGAACCAAAGTTCAAACCGATATCTGATAACGCTGACTTTCTTAAAAATTTTAAGTAAGATGACAACCAAAAGTCGAATGACTACTTTAGTGAGAGTAGTTAGTGTGGTGGTAGTGATAGAGGTGGGGTTGCCGATTGTTGTAAAGGGGTGGTACACACGCAAACACAAAAACACACGCACACACACAGACGTTATATTAATTACCACCTTATTATTAGTTTGAACAGAGATAAAAGTTTGAATAAAGTGTAACAACTGTGAATATAAGTGTAATTGTGTATAAGAGGATTAAAAAAGATTGAATAGCTTAACTTAATTGGAGTTGAGACAAGAGTCAAAAAGTAATGTACTATTGGGGTTGAATTATGTGTAAGACTGATCCATCCAGCATAAAACTAGGTGGACACTCCCACTTATGATGTCTCTAAGAGGAAGTTTGATATCATTTTATCATGGTATTTTAGAGCCCCAATAATAATGTTGCGATCAAACACGACTGAAGGTAACAAGAAAGGTAAGGCATAATTTTTCGTTGTATTGTCACTATTCTTTTGCATCTAGTTCATCGAGATTAGCTCACAGAATTATGAGGCCTATATTAATGGACAACGCGGAGCATCAGCTTTTGTAAGACATATCGTTTGTGTTGATAGCATATCGTGAAATATATCTATTTCAAGCAAATTGCTTTTAGCGTCTACCAGAAGCAGAAACACAGCCATGTATGAAGAACCTTGACACTAGTTAGTTAGTTAGAAATGTATTGTCCCCTTGGGGAAATTGTTCTCAGTGAAAAGACAGATACACATGACCGTTAACAACAACAACATAAATAAAAAACAAACAACAAAAAGTAAATAAAGATAAACAACCACTGACAAGATAAAACCCCCAAATCATCATATTTTCCACATAGTTCAGGGACACATCTAAAGATGTTGGCATTTTAAACCAACAATTAAAACCTTCTTTTTAAATGTTTGTTTAAAAGGCTGATGGATTGTGGAATGAATGACTGTTTTGTTCTATTTTTGGAGAGGGCTGGGTATCGAAACCTGAGGGTAATAGTTCAAAGGTGGAGAAAAGTGGGTGTTTTGAATTTGCTAAAATAATTTCTGCTTTACTTTGAACTCTCTCTCTGTAGGTGTTTTCCAGACTATTTAAATTAGTACCCAACAGCTTGCTGGCAGTGGTCACTATTTTCCTAAGCCTACTCTTCTGTGCTTCTGCTGCGCTGCCGAACCAGCAGATTATGCAGAAGGTCAAGACACTCTCCACATAAGCAGTGTAGAACATCTTAGCCATTTTACAGTCTACATCAAATGAAATCAGCTTTTTTAAAAAGTAAAGCCTTTGCTGTCCTTTTTTCTGAATGAGTTCCGTGTACGGCTCCCACTTCAACTTGTGGTCTAAAACCACCCCCAGATACTTATATTCATGGACAGACTGTATGGGCTGCCCTTGGATAATCGTTGAACGAAATGCTTTGTCTCTCCTAAAGTCAATAGCCATCTCTTTAGTCTTTGAGGTGTTTAGGAGGAGATGGGATTGTTCACACCAGTCAAGGAACTCATGCAGGACTGGGCCATGGTCCTGCTCATCTCCTTGGAGGAGGCTGACCAATGCTGTATCATCAGCAAACTTAATTAAATGCCTACCAGGGTGAGGGCTGGAGCAGTTATTGGTGTATAGTATAAACAGTAGGGGGGATAGCACACACCCTTGGGGGGAGCCGATATTGGTCATAATTTGATCAGAAAGAGAAGAGCCCACCTTCACCTTTTGGACTCTCTGACTGAGGAAGTCAAGGAGCCAGAGTATCAGGCTTCCATCCAGTTCAAAGTCGTCCTGCAGCCTCTGAGCCAGGGTATTAGGGTGGATGGTGTTAAATGCAGATGAGAAATCAAAGAATATAATTTTGATGTGTGTTTTTGGAGCTTCCAGGTGTGTGTAAGCAAGATGTAGCAAGGTTAAAATAGCATCATCAACCCCCCTGCTGGACCGATAAGCAAATTGCAGAGGGTCCAGTAGATGATTGATCCTTGGTAAAAATGTATTTTTTTACTATCCGTTCGAAGCATTTCATTACCAATGAAGTTAATGCTATAGGACGGTAGTGGTTGTGCTCAGTCGGTGAAGGAATCTTGGGGATGGGGATAATAGTTGATGTTTTCCATAAAAGTGGAACAATGCACTGATCCAGAGAGGACCGGAAAATATCTTTGAAAACTGGGGACAATTGTTCAGCACAGAATTTTAACCCATTGCCACAGATATTGTCTGGGCCGGGGTTCTTGTGTGTGTTAACTCTCTTGAACATCGCACACACTTCTGTCTGTGAGATATTGATAGACTGACTGGTTGTTAGATCAGGCTGCTTTTGGTCAGTGTTAATTCCAATCCCTTTTTCAAAATGAGAAAAGAAAACATTTAGATTATTTGCCATATCCTGGCCTTCCCCACCCTGAAGAGCTATGTTGTTTTTCCCCTTCCCCTTATGAGGGGTGCTGGTCATGGCCTTGATTGACTGCAATGCCTGCCTAGAATTACTCAGGGCCATGTTTGGCTCTACTTTTTGTTTATGAGTATTCTTGTCTATCTTAATCTGTCTTTTAATTTCTCTTTGTGTATCTCTCTTAGCAATTTCGTCCTTATGGATATGGGCCAGTTTCTTTTTGTTTAAGAGTGATTTTAACTTTCCTGATACCCAGGGTTTATTGTTGGGATACGTTTTAACAGTCTTGGTTGGCAGTACTGAGTCCACACAAAACACAAACAGAATGTACGTATGTGGAAACGAGGCGTCACGCCTCGTTTCCACATACGTACATTCTCGTATGCGATCCAACCGTCTCCGACCGAAAGTCCATTCATTCCTACGTGATTCTCCGTAATGTCCGTTTTTCCTCCGAGACTCCTCCCCTCCGTAAAATTTCTGTCCGGTATATCCGTAATATACGTTCAAAAAATTGAACTTTCGCCGTCGTTTTACGGAGATACCGTATGGACGTTTTTATGTTTTTCACGAAACATGTAAGTACCTGGCAGGCCAAACTCCTCGCCGATCTCTTTCCAAGCCTGGTTGGTTTTGTTATTATCTCTGTTTATGTAGATTCTCATGTTCCAAAGTACCGTTCTCCTAAAAACGGCCATTATCATACGCTCCCCCATCTTTTGTCCGTAAATAAATTCATGTCCGTACGTAAAACACTAGCGACTCCTTCCGTAAATTTACGGAAGCACGGATACGAAAAACATACGTATGTGGAAACGAGGCGTCAAGTTTTTGTGAGCGGTGAAATATTGTCTCTGATGCTTTAGCGATGTTTGCTTGGGGATGGATGTAGACCACTGTGAAAAATAACTGCGGGAACTCACGTGGCAGGTAGAAGGGACGGAGTGACACACAGAGCAACTCGATATCAGGAGTACAGAGCTGCTCCCGCACTACAACTGATTCACTCCGGCACCAGTCGTCCCGAATGAGAAGGCTCACTCCTCCGCCGCGCGACTTGCCAGTGATCCCTTGATCGCGGTCCATTCTGTAGGCAGTGAAGCCGTCCGGCTCCACCTCGGTTGACGGGATGTTACTGTCCAGCCACGTCTCTGTGATCGCCAACACACAGGCGCCCCGATATTCATGTAGGTACCTTACGTTTGCCGTCAGTTCATCCGTCTTCCTCCTCAGGGACTGAGCATTGATGAGCAAACAGGTGGGCAGGGATGGTCGTGTTTACATTCTTTTTAGCCTCTGTCTAATTCCCCCTTTCTTTCGACTCGTTCTCTAAAACCTGGACTTCAGTTGAACACGATCAGGATCAGTAGAAGTAGAGGGAATGAGTTTAGTCTCAAGTCAAAAAAATTGGGTTGACATCATCAAGCTCTCAGCAGGGCTCAACGGAAGTCAATGAGACCATCTGAAAATATACCAAGCAGGTATTGTAAATGGTATAAATATGATATATATACAGTATATAAATGATATTGTCCTAATTGGCCTAAGCTTGTTGGAGTTAGTGGGGTACAGCATCTTGTAGTGGGATTTCTGCGAGAGCTAGGGAGGGCATGCTTGGGTGGTCTGTCCATCACTGCACAACTTCACAGTACATGTCATCAGGACGTCACTAATGTCATCTGGGGTCAGGGCTCAGATCTGGTGCCTTGTCTGTGATGTTTTGAATGAATGGACGCCAGCCGGAAATTCAATAGGTTCCTTATAACTGAATGAGGAAGAGGAAGAGGCAGGATGCACTAAATCAGCACCGCAAGGTTACCAAAGCTCAAAGGTGTGCAATGCGGTGTAAAAAAGTAATACAATAATACATGTGTTGCCCATTAACATAAATTAATCTCCCTCCTTCTGGAGATCGTTAAATTTATGTCTAAATTATAATGGACAAAACACTGGTTAAGCAATTATAAACTTTTAAATTATTTTACACTATGCTGTGGCCTGGATTTAGACTTGCAGACATGTAGGCTTCATGTGGTTAGTCATAATTTAGACTTGTTGTGTTTATTGTGTTTAAATATCCAAAAATGTGAAAAAGTGAAAGAATAATTTAAGAGTATTTATTGATATCTCCACATTTAAATGTCCATCTTTCACAGATTGAATCATCCCATTCTCAATATGGCAAGCCGCGGACGAAGAGTAAACACTATCCTAATCATCATTTGGATAATGTGCATCATTGTGCTACTTGAAATTACTACAACAAACAAACATTTGTGGATTTCTAATTTGCGATACCGGCTCAGGCTTGAGGGCTTGCGTCCGTGTGCGTGCAATAGATGTGCAATACATGATGATGATTCATGGTTTACGGAGCGCTTCAACGCGTCTCTTAATCCCTTTTTGACGCAGGATAACGCTCTCTCAGAGCGTGATTTCAGATGGTGGAAGGTGAATACATGCAACAAAGCAATGTTAGATAGTCACGGTAACAAGCACGTAAATCCGGATTCAAAACATTCACAAAATCCACATAAAATATATCAATACTCAATTGCAAACTTCTCCTACAACTTATAATTGATTATCCTCTTCTCTTCACATCAGACCTTGCCATATGGCAATAAGCCCTTTCTCAGCTACAGAATGGCCGAGCTGAAGGTGTTTGAGATTTTCCCAGAACAGGAGAGCTTCATGGACTCCAGCCCTGATCGCTGCAGGACCTGTGCTGTGGTTGGGAATTCAGTTAATTTGCTGAGGTCTCACTATGGACCCCTTATTGACTTTCATGATGTTATCATAAGGTAAATTATGCCAGTGTACCCTTCCTGCCCCCTGACTAGATTTCCTGATTGTCTCTCATTGAAGATTAAGTCCAGGTCATTCTTAGCCGCCATTGATGAGCTAAATTACTGTTTGTAGCATTGTAACTACATAAAGTCCCTAAAATATAAATGATACCGATGTAATTTCCCTTGATTGTGCAATCTAGGTTCAATACAGCTCGTACTGTGGGCTATGAAGGGGATGTGGGGAACAAAACGACTCTCCACATCATGTACCCAGAGAGCTCTGTGGATTTGGACGACCAAACACATCTCATGCTATTTCCCTTCAAAATAAGGGACCTTGAGTGGCTAGTCAGCGCTTTCACCACAAAATCTGTGAAAAGGTACGTCGACAGCATATACACAATAACAACAACATAGGTTTAAATGATTTAAGAAGTGCTAAGTTATGTCTGAATTTCAGAAAAGAGGATCGCTTCAAGTTGCACCGACTTTACAAGTCTTTGATTATGCACCGTCCCATTCTAGACCACATTTATCCCTTTTCTATTAACAAAAAGAAAGTTATCTGTGATTTGAAACACACAAATTCAATTGTGTCTGGTAATTATGTTGGCTTCATTTGTATCTCCAAACAGTTTTTTTACAGTGAACATTTTCAGAACTGCAAGTAAAGTAAATGATCCTCATGGAAATATCCCAAATGTCCTCGTTTTTGTGAAGATATATTTTTTCACTTTCTAAACGTTGTGCTTTTGACCACCTGAAGGCCGAGCCACACAGATATAATTAGTGGTTTTGATCATTTTGCAGGAATCTAGTTTTAAGTTTGTTCGACAAAATAATTTCTCCTGTACCAACTCCAATGTAATTGTTTTATGTTTGTTTTATCACAGGACATGCAAACAGGTTAAATCAACAGTCAAAGCGAATCACGGTTTGGTGGGTATCAAGTGATTTCGCAACTTGCCACATAATGGTGACCTTTTCTAGTTGTTTTCTAATTGTGAAAGGTATGTCAATATAATGCCACTTGCAGAGGCTGAATCTCAGCTCCTTATGCACCCAGGTAAAGGTTCTCCATCCTGGCTTTATCCAATACGTCCATGAAAACTGGCTGTAAAAAAAAGGAAAGTATCCATCCACTGGCTTTATGGGTGTGATGCTTGCAATGCACATTTGTGATGAGGTAGGTCAAATGGAAACATAAGCATACAGTAATTAGCGTTGTTGCATGCAAGCAACAATACTGTTATCATGTGTCTGTAATTATTAAAATCATTATTATTATTCCTTCGTTTTACGTAATAATTTCGTAATAATAATTATCTCCTCCGAATTTATTTTTGGATGTGCACCAAACCCCTACCAAAAAGTCGGGCATATACCAACCCATGCAAATGTTATTTTAAATTAATATTAATATTTAATACAAAAAAAAGAAATTGGGCAAAAACACTAAAATCAACCACTCCAAATCTGAACATCTGAGAGTTGTCAAATTAAACTAGCATATGTGGACAGGATGTATTGACGTCTCCAGAAAGTATTGACTTACTATAACCACTTGGGGCGATACAGTATATAGTGGTCAAACATAAATGGCTGTGAGCCATTCCCCTTTTATGAAAATGTCTGAAACTTGGTATCTGGACCTTATTTGACGTGCTGAATCCTTTTGCAATTGGGGACCCATAATGTCAGTTTTGGAAAAAAAATTAAAAAGTCATGAAAACCGACCTGTAAGCCCAAATGAACCACAATTTGGACAAAGTAGTCATTAGTAATGCCCAACCTTATGGTAATATGTGCTTGCTCATTAGCCGCGACCAGTTGGTTCAAAATACATGCGGCGACATGTCTAGTTCACTTTTATATTCTCTATGATAGTGAACAGCTTCGTGTCTGATTTTTCCAGGTCAATGTATTTGGATTTGGAGCAGACAAGGATGGAAACTGGAACCACTACTGGGAGGCGTTTGGAAGACATTTTGGAACTGGACAGCATGGTGGAGGGCAAGAGTACAAACTTATTCTGCAACTTGCAGAAAGGCAAAAACTGAACTTCTATAAAGGGTTTTGAATGATTTTTGTCCCTCTGACACAATGGTTGTGGTAGTCGTACATGAGGACCCTGAATTTAAACATTTACTAGCAACTTCACATCTTTCTTTGACACAGCACAGTGGTACATTTTTGGGCTCATTTTGTTGGTGTTTTGTTGTCACTTGTTAAGCAGTTTGTCAAACTGTGGAGTGAGCTTGAGACCTGGGGTCTTTTATGGCCCTGACACACCATTCCACACCATTCCGCCGATCGCCGATTCAACATGTGCAATCGGCGGAAAATAACCCGGACGGGCTGGAAAAGATCACGACAGCTTTGACAACGGCCGATAGCACAGCACACACTAAACAGACTCAGGTAACCGAGCTCGCCTGACTGGCCGGCGACGACCGATAATCTGGTTGGTGTGTCAGGGCCTTTATATGAAAGATGGCCTCAAGGACAATTTCATGGCTTCGGATCTACAAGGAGTCATGCAAAAGACGTTGAGAGGATAGTGTAAACTACACTATTTACTAGGGTTAGGGGGGCCTGGTGGATCTCTCCTCTCTGGAGTCTCTCTTTCTTGGGCGCTGTCTTTCCCTCCTCTAGCTGACAAATAAGACTCACTAGGAGAGCTCTACTTAATATATTTTAAAACAGGTTTTGAAGTATTGAATGATTCGCCAAAAGCAGGTGTATTTGTTTTTCTAGCCTCACCTTGTGATTCCTAGAATAAGCTCCAAGCCAGGCTTGTTAATCAAGAACGCCCATGTATGGCATCAGCAGACGATGACATAATGATTTAGTGCCGTTCTTTTCATGGTCATCAACAACTTGCAAACATTTCACCCAGTTTTCCCATTCCTTTAACCTCCCCTCCCTCATCCATCAGTGAACAACCAGTTTACCCAATCCCTCTAACCTTGACTAAGTTACCCCTGCCCCTTGGTAGATACCCTTTTCCATTCCTTTCACAACATCTTCTAACCATTAGGCGGTCTCGACCTCATCAGCTTAATTATATTGTACGAGGAATATTAGTCCATACTGGCGGCACAGAACATCGGATGATCTTTTTACGAAGGAGGCTCTCCAAAGACATCTTCTTTCCAATGCTTATCTCATTCATATATGGATAGATACATACATATAAATATAAATATATATATATATATATACAAACACATACACATACATATAAACATATATATATATAATATAAACATTAATGCTCCCTCCCCTAATGTGTCTCAGCTGTTCCTCGTTGCGTGTCTTGTGTTTGTTACTTAAGCCCTTGTCTTTCCTTTGTTCCTCGTGCTGTCATTGTGGTTTGTTGGTCCTGCGTGTTCTCGGTAGTTACCTGTGTTCCCTTGCTCCTTGCCCCTTGCCCCTTGCCTTAGCCTTTTGGCAGAAATAAAGTGCAGTTTTTCCCTACCCGTCTGCATCTGGGTCCTACCTGCCTGCCTGCACCCACAACCGTAACAGAATGACAGCACCAAGATTGGACCCAGCGGACGCTCTTTTTTTCCGTGAGTTGGAGGATTTATTAGTGTCGATAATCATAGCTATGGATGGCTGGGAGAACATTCCCAGCAGGAAGGAGCAGCAGGAGGCTGTGTTGGGGCGTACGTGCAGGGCTGTTGCGTCAAGGCCCGAGTTGGGAGGACGTCTTACCAGAGTGGGCAGTCGTGCTGCTCAACCCCACAACCTTTCGGCCGGAGAGCTAAATGCCACTGCCACCGGACTTTGGAGACCGGCCTAAGCTACCACCCTTTGGAATTCACTCCCCTGCCACATCAAAGTCTCTCCAACCCTCTCTTCTTTTAAATCTGCCCTCAAAACATACCTTTTCACACTAGCCTTCCCCACCTAACTCCCACCTTATTCTTCATGTTTAACCTCTGTTTTTCTTTTATTCCTAGTCTGTTTTACATAGTTTTGTTAGGGCAATGTGTAAAGCGTCTTAGAGTACTATATTAAGCACTATATAAATGTCATTTATTATTATTATTATTATTATATATATACAGATATAATATATGTATATATATGTTTGGCAAGATGATGATTAGAATCCTTATATAAGTAATATTCTCCCACACGTGCACATGCCTTATATAAGTAAAATTCTCCCGAGTGTGCAGCCTAAGCTGTAATCACTACTCTGCAATGCTAAGGTGTGATTCTCAGTAGTAGATGTTATCGTAACCCGTCACCCTCTATCTCCCTTTGTGTTAAAGGAATGACATTCTCTGTGTGGGAGTGTGTGTGGGTTGAGGAGGACAAAGCGCAGGATGCTTTGTGCTTTATGCTCAAGTAAATCTGCGTTGACTTGGTTGAGTGCCCTTTCATTTGGTCCCCATTTTGTCCTGTTTTTGCCTAGCTTGGAAGCTAGTCTAACCCTCTCTTTTTTTTTTCGCAATTCGAAATAAAATTTTGTTTTAAGGTAGTTTGATTATGATTATTATTTTGGCCAAGGCCCAACCTGATGTATAGCCTCTGTGACCTTTTTCGGGCTTGATAAACTTTTGTTGTTGCAATAAACCCATTATCTATTTATTTATTTAGTTTCATTTATTGTATGACGATGTGTGTATGTGTCAAGCACTTTTAGACTACCTTGTGTATGAAAATAATATATAAATAAAGTTGCCTTGCCTTCCCTTGCAAAATCCCATGTCTGTACTGCTTTTGTTAGCTTTATGTTACCTTTTATTTGACAGTTGCCATGAGCTTTAACATATTCTTTGAAACAAACCATCACTTCACCAATTACTTCAAACAAATATGTGACCCTGGTGGGATTATTAAAGTTGTTTGCGTTGTATTGTATTGGATACAAATGGGTGAATTCCCAATCTATTTACAGAATAAGAGTCTGTTACAGTTTTACAATGACGGCACTCAACACAAAGCAACCAAAGTGTAAACCGGTATCTGAAAACCATGACTTTTTTAACATTTTTAAGTAAGATGACAACCAAATTTTGAATAACTACTGTAGTGAGAGTAGTCAACACAGTCTCACTCTGAGAATGTCAATTACCGACTGTTGGCAAGGTCACTTTAGCGTCTGTCACTGACGGGAAAAGTACCCTTCGGCGTAGTCCGGCGTGGTCGGAAGACGGAGAGGGGGATCAATTCACTACAATGTAATGCCATGCCCGGCGATATTTTATATCTTAGTATACTTACGCCATTAAAGGTGTTTATGTAATCATTTTTAGCGAGTGATGTGCATTTTAATTCCATAATCTTTGCTCGGTCAATGTGTAGGATGTTTGATTTGATCGTTTTGATGAAGAATATTGTATTTAAGTCTTTGCCTTGGTTCAGTTCCTTGCTCGGTCATTGTTTCTGTTGTCGCGCGCACCTTGTGCTTCATGTATCCAGAGCGTTGTGTGAGTAAAACCGTCGTTTGGAAAATAATCATTGTGCCTTGCATTTTGGTTCCTCAACCTTAGCATGAATGATCAAGCCACGATGGACCCAGCAGACGATCTGAATTCGCCGGAACCCGACTGGCGATTGGGTGAAATAATAATAATTCCCGCTCTCAAGCCCAGCAGTCTCGAGCCTGCATCCTCCGTTACCAAGTCCGGTTCACCTGCAGAGCCCAACCATCGTGCGGACCTCAGGTGGTTTCTTTACCTATTGGTCAGCTGCACGGCCGCCCTGCTGGTTCCGCCGTCGTCCAGGCCGCCGTCCCAAGCAGTCCAGCCAGCATCCTGTCCGTCCACCTGAGGAGTCCAGCCGGTCCATCCGTCATCCCATCTGTCCACCCGAGTGGCGGGAGGTCAGTACACATAGTCATGTGTACTTTATACCCCAAATGTGTTTGTTATTGTTAACAATTATTTTTTACTTTCTAAACATTTTGCTCATGAAGGCTGAACCACACCAATACACTATCATCTGTGGTTTCCATTATTGTTGCCTGATTCTAGTTCTATGTATTTTCAACAAAAATGTTCAAGGAAAGAACTTTTCTCCTGTACCAACTCCAATGTAATCGTTTTATGTTTTTGTCAAAGCGAATCAGGCTTTGGTGGGTATTATGTGTAGTTCATGGTTTGTGAGACTCTCCACTCAGAGGCTCACTTCCTGCCTCAACTGTTGATTCTTACCGCTAATGAGCCCCCCCCCTCCTCCCCCCAAACACACACACACACACACACACACACACACACACACACACACACACACACACACACACACACACACACACACACACACACACACACACACACAAAACATATATTGACTATCAATAACAGCCTCAACAGCAGCACCATCAGTAATATCAATATGGTGGTGGTTAGTGAGGTCCCCCCTTCACTTTAGGCGTCTTTGAGTGTTATTAATTATTATTATTATTCATGTTTAACCTCTGTTTTCCTTTTATTCCTAGTCTGTTTTACATAGTTTTGAATGATGACTATATGCTCTGTAAGGTGACCTTGGGTGTCTTGAAAGGCGCCTCTAAATTAAATGTATTATTATTATTATTATTATTATATATAAAGTTATTCATAAAACTTTCTTAACAGCAGAATTACAATATAATAACAACTGCAGGCTCCAAAGATGAACAAAAACAATTGTGCACATAAAAAAGGTATAAAAAGAAGTCATCAAAACAGACAAATACACACACACAGAACTATTTTTCACACACCCCAAAACTACCTCAAAGTGCAGTATTTTCCTAATCGAAATATTTTCCCCATAAGATCTGTAACTGTTGGATAGTGTGCAATACTGCGTGTGCATTCTCAGCAGCTGCAGGAAGCTTCTCAAAGGTGCATGATGACTTTTCCTGGCAGTAAAATCACTAATCAAGTCATCATAGTCAGCATGTGCCACTTAAGCGTTCTTATCCCATTGTTGACCGTAGATATGTTTCATGAGTTTCAGTTAGGAAAAACTGCGCTGGAAAGGAAGCTCCGCCTCTTTTTTACATATTATGTAAAAACATGTAATTTTCCCGAATTGAGTGATAGGGAACACAATTAAGAAAAAACAACTAACTTATCTATTTTTTGTAATGTAATAATGTAACAATTATCATACATTTTTTACCAACCACTTCCTGCCTCAACTGTTGATTCTTACCGCTAAAATATAAATGATACCGATGTAATTTCCCTTGATTGTGCAATCTAGGTTCAATACAGCTCGTACTGTGGGCTATGAAGGGGATGTGGGGAACAAAACGACTCTCCACATGTACCCAGAGAGCGCTGTGGATTTGGATGACCACACACATCTCATATTATTTCCCTTCAAAATAAGGGACCTTGAGTGGCTAGTCAGCGCTTTCACCACAAAATCTCTGACAATGTAAGTCAACACAATATACAATAAACAAAACATATGTTCAAATTACTTACGAAGTGCTTAGCGATGTCTGATTCTTAGAAATGACGAGTTGAGTCGGCGATTCAAGTTGAATCGACTGAATTTCTTTTTTGTGAAGCAAATTCAATTATTCTCAACGAAATGCCCCAAATGTCTTTAACAATTATTATTGTTTACTTACTAAACATTTTGCTTTTGATCACATGAGGGCTGAACCACACCGATACTGTTACGTGGGCGTTTGGCAGAACCCAAGTGCACAGACTGACGACGAGCGTAGAACAGTTTCAAGAGTTTATTCAGATACAGGATCGGCAGGCAGAGCGTAGTCAGCAGGCAGAGGTCGGCAACGGGAGGGCAGATGGGCGGTAGGGAACGGGTGAACAGACAGACCGACAGGGACTCGACGGCGATCGGGAGGTCAGGCAGGCGAAGGGTCGAAAGCAGAGGAGGCAGGCTGGTGGATCAGGAGTCGGGGGCGGAGGAGCAGACAGGCCGACAGGGGCTGGGCGGCAGGCAGGACAGTCAGGCAGGCAGGGATCAGAGAACAGGCAGGATAGTCAGAGATCAGAGAACAGGCAGGATCGGAGGTGGGTCAGGATTCGAAAGCACTGTGAAACACAAGCGACAATCTGGCAGGGAATTTTCGGACGGAGAGGACTGATATAGGGAGAGCACAGGTGAAGGTGGTTGAGTTAATTAGGAGAGATCAGGGTGGAAGGTAGCCTGGCTCCGCCCGCCTAAGTACTTCCGCTCAATTAGAATTTCCCTTCAGTACTAGGTCTGGACCTGCTGTATGTAATTTGGTTTTCTGGTGCTGTCATGCCAAATTTGTACCGGCTGCCAAATTTGTACCGGGCGCGTCATCCATACGTAATCCATTCCAAACCTGCCTGGCAACAGATGATCGCCCGGTACAAATTTGGCAGCCGGTACAAATTTGGCATGACAGTGCCACTGTCATGCCAAATTTGTACCGGCTGCCAAATTTGTACCGGGCGTGTCATCCATACGTAATCCATTCCAAACCTGCCTGGCAACAGATGATCGCCCGGTACAAATTTGGCAGCCGGTACAAATTTGGCATGACAGTGCCGCTGTCATGCCAAATTTGTACTGGCTGCCAAATTTGTACCGGGCGCGTCATCCATACGTAATCCATTCCAAACCTGCCTGGCAGCAGATGATCGCGTCGTCCGTTGCCGGGCAGGTTTCAAAAAACATTCGCGCTCATGTTGCCAAAGACGAAATAACATAATACAGTTAACGGATCGCTAGATAACACTTGTTTTTACTTTATATTTGTATTGTATTCAATTGTTTAATCAAATTTAGCTAGTAAACTGAGTGTTTAAAGCGGGTTTCAAAAAACATTCGCGCTCATGTTGCCAAAGAGGAAATAACATAATACAGAAAACGGATCGCTAGATAACACTTGTTTTTACTTTATATTTGTATTGTATTTAATTGTTTAATCAAATTTAGCAAGTAAACTGAGTGTTTAAAGCAGGTCAAGGACGAAATAGCACAATACAGATAACGGATTGCTAGATCTAAGGTTCGCGAATGTCCGTGAACCTTTCACGTCATTCGACGCGATCGTCCGTTGCCAGGCAACGGACGACGCGATCATCTGTTGCCAGGCAGGTTTGGAATGGATTACGTATGGATGACGCGCCCGGTACAAATTTGGCAGCCGGTACAAATTTGGCATGACACCGCCACAGCGGCCGCCAATCAGCGAACAGAGGGCGTGTCTGAGAACAATGACGATAAAGTTGTACGCCAGTTTGAGTTGTTGTTGTAGGTCGGTAGTTGATTTACAATGTGCAATTTTTCCCTGATAAATTAAATTAGACGAACAAAACCTGCAGCTGTCGTTGACGGACATTTTCGTGCAGACGCGCAAGGTGTTTGGTTTGTGTACAACCTGCGCGTGATTCCCGGCGCATGACATACGTCACAACCAAACGTTAGCGATTGGTTATGGCAGATCCAGAGTGGCACTGGGCAGATCCAATCATTTTAAACTTCAACAGACACCCGCCTTCAAGTGAGTTAACGTTTGTCAATTGATTAGGTCCAGACTCTCTGTACAAATGAAATGAAATGAAGTGAAGTACGAGAGTCTGGTATAACCAGGCTAGGTGGAAGGCAGGTGAATGGGAAAACCAGGGGCAGACCATGACAGATACAGTATCATCTGTGGTTTTCATTATTGTTGAATGATTCTACTTCTATGTATCTTCAACAAAATTGGACACAAAATTTCAAGGAAATAACCTTTCTCCTGTACCAACGCCAATGTAATCGTTTTATGTTTTTTGTCTTTTTCACAGGACATACAGACGGATGAAATCCACAGTCAAAGCGATTCAGGGTTTGGTGAGTATTAAGTGATGTTCATGGTTTTGCCAGATACCACACAGTGGTGACCTTTTACAAATATTTTCTTGTTCCGAAAGGTATGTCAATGTAATGCCCCTTGCAGAGGCTGATTCTGAGCTCCTCATGCACCCAGGTAAAGGTTCTCTATCCTTGCTTTATCCAATATGTCCATGAAAACTGGCTGGGAAAAAAAAGGAAGGTATCCATCCACTGGCTTTATGAGTGTGGTGCTTGCAATGCACATTTGTGATGAGGTAAGTCCAATGGAAACATCAATAAACACTATAATTCAGTATATTATTCTCTATGACAATGAACAGCTACGTGTCTGATTTCCTAGGTCAGTGTATTTGGATTTGGCGCAGACAAGGATGGAAACTGGAGACACTACTGGGAGGAGCTTCGAAACAAACATTTTGGAACTGGACCCCATGGTGGAGGGCAAGAGTACAAACGTATTCTGGAACTTGCAGAGAAGCAGAAACTGAACTTCTATAAAGGGTTTTGATTGTTTTTCCGTCTCTCTGACACAATGGTCGTGGCAGTAGTACATCAGCACTTAAACATTTACTGCCAACCTCACTTCTTTCTCCATTTTTTAAGACTCCTCTAGTTAGGGTTGTGATGATTTGAGATCAAACATGGACACATCTCTGTGGTTACATTTTGTAGCTTATTTTGTTGGTGTCTTGTTCAGCAGTTTGTCAAACTGTGGAGTGAGCTTGAGATCTGGGGTCTCTTATGGCCCTGACAAACCATTCTTGCTGCACATCGTCAGCAGAGAAGGCAGACCAATTTGGTCATGGCCAATTCAACATGTGCATTTGGCCGAAAAGATCACCGACGGCTTTTTTCGACAGCCGATTGCACATCACACACCAAACAAACTCAGGTAACCGAGCTCGCCAGACTGTCTGAAGACCGATAATCCGGTTTATGTGTCAGGGCTTTTAATGAAAGAGGGCCTCAAAGAAAATTTCGTGGCTTCAGATCTACAAGAATTGATGCAAAATTCTTTGAGAGGATAGTGTAAACTCTACACTATGCTTAGGGGGGCCTGGTGGATCTCTTCTCTGCTCTCTGGACTCTCTCTTTTTTGGGCGCTGTCTTTTTCCTCCTCTAGCTGACGGATACGTCTCTCTAGGAGAGCTCTACTTTATATGTTTTTAAAACAGGTTTTAAAGTAGTAGCTTGGAAGGATATTAAGCCTGTTGCTTCTGCCGTCTTGCTGTCATTCCACCTCGTTAGGAAAGGGGTATTCAAACATGAATTATATTTTTGTTGTGAAATAATAAAACCATGACAAGGAAAGCGGTCAATAAGTGTTATTTCAAACACAAAAATAGACAAACAAATTTTAATTTCTTAAAAAACGGCAAGGAAGAACGGGGGTCCGTTTTTTTTTGTTTCTGTGAACAAAGACAGACAAAAACTGAGCTAGTCCGCAGATCATTTGTTTCTCCGGTTTCGCCGAAAGCAGGTGTGTTTGTTTTTCTAGCCTCACCTTGTGATTCCTAAAATAAGCTCCAAGCCAGGCTTGTTAATCAGGAACGCCCATGTATGGCATCAACCAATGATGCCATGATGATTTCTTTCCGTTCTCATCATGTTCATCAAGCACAACTTGTTCTTCCATATACTTGTGGCAAACTGGCAAACATTTCACCCAGTTTTCCCTAATCCTTTTACCTCCCCTCCCTCATCCATCAGTGAACAACCAGTTTACCCAATCCCTCTAACCTTCCCTAAATTGCCCCTTCCCCTTAGTAGATACCCTTGTCCATTCCTTTCACAACACCCTCTATCCATTAGGTGGTCTCGACCTCATCAGCTTTATTATAAAGTAATGTCATTCTTTGTGTGGGATTGTGTGTGGGTTGGGTTGTTTTAGCACCCTAACCTGGTACAGTATGCACACTTACACCAAGTTGAAGGGGGTGGGACAAAGCGCAGAAGGCATCTGATCCGATCAATCATAATCAGACTGGCGCTGGTGTGGAACACACACGCTGCTTTTGTTGTTGCAATAAACCCATAATATATTAATTTTTTTTGTTTAATTTATTGTATGACGATATTTCTATGTGTGAGGTGCATTGAACCTACCTCGTGTATGAAAATAATATAGAAATAAAGTTGCCCTGCCTTCACTCGCGAAATCCCGTGTCTGTACTGCTTTAATTGGCTTTATGTTCCCTTTTGTTTTACAGTTGCCATAAGTTTTAAGATATTCTTTGAAACAAATCATTTCACCATTTTCTTCAAACAAATTGGCCCTGGTGGGATTAATAAAGTTGTTTGTATTGTATTGTATTGATAAGTAAGTGTGTAAAAATCTATTCGTTGAAGGTTGATATTGTAAACAGATGGCTGAATTACTGAATCTATTTACAGAATAAGAGTCCCTTGCATACAGTTTTACAACGAGGGCACTCAACACGAAGGAACCAAAGTCCAAACCAGTATCTGATAAGGCTGACTTTCTTAACATTTCTATGTAAGATGACAACCAAATGTTGAATGACTACCGTAGTGAGAATGGTTAGTGTGGTGGTAGTGATAGAGGTGGGGTTGCTGAATGTTGTAAAGATGGAGTACACACACACACACACACACACACACACACACACACACACACACACACACACACACACACACACACACACACACACACACACACACACACAGGTTATATTGATTACCTTATTATTAGTTTGCACTGAGATAAAAGTTTGAAAAAAGTGTAACGACTGTGAATAAATAATACATTTATATATTTAATATAAATGTAATTATGTATAAGTGGTTTAAAAAAGATTGAATATCTTAACAAAATTGGAGTTGAGACAAGAGGGAAAAAGTAAGGTACTATTGGGGTTGGGGGGGGGGGGGGGGGGGGGTGTTGTGTCGTGAACCTACGGACTTCAGTGGGGGTTTCACTCCGTCTGCGCACGGCACCTTCTCAACGAGCAGGTGTGCGCCTGCAGCCAGAGGGGGCGCCAAAATACCTATTCCCCACACAATGTTATGTCGTACTTCATTGATAACCGCTACGCAGCGCGTTTTTTTTTTGTACTGCTCGTGGTGCCCCCCATGTGATTTGGCGCCCCCCACAAATATGCCGCCCCGGGCGGCTGCCTGGTTCGCCCGTGCCTAAAACCGCCACTGCTAATTGACTGATCCATCCAGCATAAAACTAGGTGGACACTCCCACTTGTGATGAGAGGAATTTTTATATCATTCTATCAATGTATTGTACAGCCCCAATAAATATGTTGCAATCAAAAACGACTGAAGGTAAAAAGGAAGGTAAGGCATCATTTTTCGTTGTATTGTCGCTATTCTTCTGCATCTAGTTCATCTAGATTAGCTCACAGAATTATGAGGCCTATATTAATGGACCACGCGGAGTCTCAGCTTTTATAAGACATAACGTTTGTGTTGATAGCATATCGTGAAAAATATATATTTCAAGCACATTAGCATTTAGCATTTACCAGAAGCAGAAACACGGCCACGTATGAAGAACCTGGACTCAAACCATTGACTCGTTCTCAAAAACTTGGACTTAAGTTGAACACGATCAGGATCAGTCGAAGTAGAGGGAATGAGTTTAGCCTCAAGTCAAAAAATGTGTGTTGACATCATCAAGCTTTCAGCAGGGAACCAGCTAGAAATTCAAATTGTTTCCTTATAACTGAAGGAAGACGCACGATGCACTAAATCAACAACGCAAGGTCACAGTTCAAAAGTGGGAAATGCGGTGTAAAAATTAAAACATTAATACATGTGTTGCCCTATTGGGTCACATAAATTATTCTCCCTTCTTCTGGAGATCATTTTATTTATGTCTAGATTATAATCGACAAAACACTGGTTAAGCAATTATAAACTTTTAAATAATTGTACACTGTGCTGTTGTTTGGATTTAGGCTTGCAGACATATAGGCTTCATGTGGTTGGTCGGATATCAGACATGTCCAGTGTATTGTGTTTAACTATCCAAAACTTTGAAAAATTGAAAGAATACTTTAAGAGTATTTATTGAGATCGCCACGTTTAAATGTCCATCTTTCACAGATTGAATCATCCCATTCTCAAAATGGCAAGGCGCAGACGAGGAGTATACACTATCCTATTCATTACTGGGATAATGTGCATACTTGTGCTACTTGAAATTGCTACAACCGACAAACATTCGTGGATTTATAAGGTGCTGCCCTGGTTCAGTCTGAAGGGCTTGCCTCCCTGCGGGTGCAATAGATGTGTTACAGATGATGACGATCCATGGTTTACGAAACGCTTCGACGCGTCTCATAAGACCTTTTTGACGCGGAACAACGCTCTCTCAGAGCGTGATTTCAGATGGTGGAAGGTAAATATATCCAAAAAACAATGTCAGATGGTAACGAGAACAAGCAAGTAAATCTAGATTCAAAATCCACATCAAATATATCAATACTCAGTGACTAAAACTTCTACCAACTCGTACAACAGTAAAGGAAGATCGTTAATTATCCTCTTCTCTTCACATCAGAACTTGCAATTTGGCAATAAGGCCTTTCCCACCTACAGAATGGCCGAGATGAAGGTGTTTGAGATTTTCCCACAACAGGAGAGCTTCATGGACTCCAGCCCTGATCGCTGCAGGACCTGTGCTGTGGTTGGGAATTCAGTTAATTTGCTGGGGTCTCAATATGGACCCCTCATCGACTTTCATGACGTCATCATGAGGTAAATTATGCCAGCCTACCCTGCCCCCTGTGGAAGCCGGACTAGATTTCCTGCTTGTCGCTTATTGAAGGTTAAGTCCATTAGGCTAGTTCATTCTGAGCAGCCATTGATGAGCTAAATAATAATAATAATAATAATAATACATTTAATTTAGAGGCGCCTTTCAAGACACCCAAGGTCACCTTACAGAGCATAAAGTCATCATAAATCGTTTAAAAAACAAGACATTGTGAAAAAAAACAAAAAAAACAAAAAACATAATAAATGGGGCAGGGCAGATCCGTGGCATACTGGTGAAGGAGTTGGACTGGTAACTGGAGGGTGGCCAGTTCGAATCCTGAGAAAATCCACGGATGAGGTGCCCTTGAGCAAGGCATCTGAAACCCTCCTGCTCCCCGGGCGCTGCACCGCGGCAGCCCACTGCTCCGGTAGTGCCGGTGTGCCCCCATGTGTGTGCCACCATGTGTGTGCCCCCATGTGTGTGGACCTCTGTGAGTGTATGTGTTCACCGGCTACCCGGATGGGTCAAAAGCAGAGAATGAATTCCTAGTACCTGTGTACATGGCGAAATAATAATAAATAAACAATAAATAAAACAAAAACAAGACAAAACAAAAACAAACAAACAATCAAAACAGTGATCAGTTAGACGTTGTGTGCGAGTTTGAACAGGTGAGTTTTGAGTTTTGAGTTGTGACTTGAAGGTTGTAATGGTGTCTGACTGTTTTATGTGTGGGGGGAGCGAGTTCCAGAGCCTGGAATGAAATGAACCATGAATAATAATAATAATAATACATTTAATTTAGAGGCGCCTTTCAAAACACCCAAGGTCACCTTACAGAGCATATAGTCATCATACAATTTTTTAAAAAACAAGACATTGTTTGTATGAATGTATATCAACAAACAAACAAAGAGATGTAGGCCTAAAACTACATATAGTCCCTGAAATATAAATGATACTGATGTTATTTCCCTTGATTGTGCAATCTAGGTTCAATACAGCTCGTACTGTGGGCTACGAAGGGGATGTGGGGAACAAAACAACTCTCCACATCATGTACCCAGAGAGCGCTGTGGATTTGGATGACCACACACATCTCATATTATTTCCCTTCAAAATAAGGGACCTTGAGTGGCTAGTCAGCGCTTTCACCACAAAATCTGTGAAAATGTAAGTCAACACAATATACAATAAACAAAACAACTTGTGTCTAAATGACTTAAGAAGTGCTTAGCAATGTCTGAATCTCAGAAACGACGATCACTTCAAGTTTAATCGACTTTATAAGTCTTTGTTTAGGGACCGTCCAATTCCAGCCTCATTTTGACCATTTCCATAGCAGAAAAAAATTATGGGAAGCAAAGCAATTTACTCTCAAGGAAATGCAAAGAATTATTATTTTTTACTTTCTAAACATTTGCTTTAGATCACATGAAGGCTGAACCACACCGATACACTATCATTTATGGTTTTCATTATTGCTGCCTGATTCTAGGTCTATGTTTTTCCACAAAAATGTACACAATATTTCAACCAACCATTTGTACCAACTCCAATGTAATTGTGTTATGTTTTTGTCTTTTTCACAGGACATACAGACGGATAAAATCAACAGTGAAAGCAAATCAGGGTTTGGTGGGTTTTACGTGAGGTTCAGTGTTTTGCCAGATATCACATAGTGGTGACCTTTTAAAAATGTTTTCTAGTTCTGAAAGGTACAATATGTCAATGTAATGCCCCTTGCAGAGGCTGATTCTGAGCTCCTCATGCACCCAGGTAAAGGTTCTCTATCCTGGCTTTATCCAATATGTCCATGAAAACTGGCTGGGAAAAAAAGGAAGGTATCCATCCACTGGCTTTATGGGCGTGGTGCTTGCAATGCACATTTGTGATGAGGTAGGTAAAATGGAAACATCAATATACACTATAATTCACTATGATATTCTCTATGATAATGAACAGCTATGTGTCTGATTTCCTAGGTCAGTGTATTTGGATTTGGGGCAGACAAGGATGGAAACTGGAGACACTACTGGGAGGAGCTTCGAAACAAACATTATGGAACTGGACCCCATGGAGGAGGGCAAGAGTACAAACGTATTCTGGAACTAGCAAAGAGGAAAAAGCTGAACTTCTATCGAGGGTTTTGAATGTTTTCTGTCCCTCTGACACAAGGGTAGTGGTAGCAGTACATCAGGACCCTGAATCTAAAACACTTACCACTAACTTCACATCTCTCGTTTTTTGAATCTGTCTTTTCTGCACACCCCCGGCATTGAGACCGCTGTAGTTAGGGGAGTCATGATTTCAGATCAAACATGGACAAATCGAATGTGTTTACTTATTTTGTTGATTTGTTGAATCACTTGTTGAGGGCTGCAGCCCCGCAAGAAGTGATGCAAAACGTTTTTGTGAGGTCATCATAATATAAAAAACAATACTGTTTACTTAGGGTAAGGGTGGCCTGCCGGACCTCTGCTCTCTGGAGTCTCTCCTTTCTTTGGCATTGTCTTTCCCTCCTCTAGCTCAGCGATTCCCAACACCCGGTCCGCGTACCGGAACTGGTCCATGGACCCGTTAGAACCGGGCCTTGAAATATTTCCAGAAAAGCCCAAATAATAAACAATATATTATGTCATTATGTAATTTATGTAATTTTATTTCCTCCAACACATAGAATCCATACACTTATTTATATTGGGGAAAAGGGAAACATTTTGTGAATTGTGTGAATTTTGTGAAAGTTGAATCATTGGTATATTCAATTCATACAATTAGCCTTTGTGGGCCACCTAGTTCATGACATGCAAATAAACCACTTAAAAAAATTAAGCAACGTAAATGCCCTACGTGTCTTTGCACTACTTTTATGCCTATTTAAGTCTTGCGTGACTTTTTTGTGATTCTCTTATACATTTTATTATTTTATATGATTGCATATAGGAAGGCATTTCATTTCTGTTGCTTTAATTGTTGTGGGACTGAAAAATAAACCATCTTAAAAAACAGCCACATCCTTTGTTTCAAAATGATGCATAAAAATTGACTAGGTACCGGTCCTCAACTCTTTTTGTCTTTGGGACAAAAAGAGTTGGGATTGGGAACCCCTGCTCTAACTGACATATATGTCTATCTTTGAGAGCTATATTTTTTTTTCTATGAGGGAGGTACAGAAACAGGAGTCCATGGTACCTTGTTTGATGCAGAGACAAATCGCTAAAAACACAGATTATATAATATAGTTAGGAAGTAAAGAGAGTCGGAGAGAAAGTAGGTGCATCTGGAAGAGAAGTGCTCATTTTAAACATTTTAAAAAATACTCCTCTACCCAACAGCATTTTACTCCCCATTTTGAATAATTAGCGGCAACAGGAATCCCGTCGTTCAGTTTCCTTGTGTATTTAAAAAAAAAAAGTTCGCTCATGGAAGTGTCTTGAACAAAACCGTGCATCCTCTGTGTTAATCAAACAAACTCGGAGTCTATCCTGCAGAGTCCCACTTCATGACACTCACCTGCCTTGTGACGGAAAATCTACCTGTTACGTTTTTCTTTATGAACTTGGTTTTGTATATTATTGCGTGTGCGGTCGTGCCATCCTGTTATTCTGCAGGGTTGTCTAAAATGTAGTCTAAACATTCAGCCTGACCAGTGGCCCGAACCAGTGCAAATACCCCACGTTATGACTCCTCTACATCAAACATTATGAAGTTACAGACCATGGGAGGCCCAACTGAAGAGCTACGGGACGGTCTGCTGGACGACCCAAAGAGACAGTCCAGCAGGACCAACAGCACCAGGGCGGTGGCCTCCACGGTGCCAGTGTAGCCACAAGGACGTGGCCTGAACAAAGAGACAAAGGAGGGTCCCAGAGACGGGAGAGACGTGGGGACAGGCACTTCAAAGGACAGCCTGTGATGCGGATGAGAGGCAGGAAGCAGAGAGAGAGGTGGAGGCGTGTCCAGGCGGATGAAGAGCAGTGTACGGAGAGTATCGCACTAGACACAGCATTTACAAAGAGACAAGATCTAATGTGTAACTATGGACTGTGTATAGATTGTGTGATAGTTTCTAAAGAAGTATATCTGAAAGGTTTGAAAGTTATTAGGAAAAGTGGTTTGAAGGATCATAGACAAATAGAAAAGTTGAAGGTTAAAGAAATGTACCAGACAGAATCCAAATGTACGACAGCGGTAGAATTCATTAAGGCACACAACGTTAAAATTGAACCCCAAAAAGCATAAACATGATGTATGCAACAATGTTTTTCAGAGTTAAAGTAGAAGGCCTGTAAGCCATGCTTACAGGCCTGGCCTTTCCCCTTTTATGCTAAATTGACACATGGGAAAGTCGATGTGTCACCTGGTGGCCAGGCAGAAAGGAAACAGCCTTCCGGTCATCTTGCAGACAGCAGCGGGTATGTTCCCTCCAACCGGCGCCTGACAGATTATGAATGATAGGATCAGATGTCTCCTGCGCTTTTTCCCACCCTCCTCAACTTGGTGTAAGTATGCATACTGTACCAGGTGAGGCTGCTAAAACAACCCACCGTCCACACCCACACACACAGTTCCACACAAAGAATGACATTCCTCTACCACCGTCACAGTCTACTACCGATAAGCACACCTCGATGAAGCATTGCAGACTATGACAACATCTGAGGCTGCAAGTGTGGGAATCTTTTATTTATATAAGGCATGTGCATGTGTGGGAGAATTTTATTCATAAATAGTTATATCGGTATGTTTATCGCCTCACCATGCAGGCTTCAATAAGGATTTCAATCCGTGCTAACAGTGGACCCCCCCCCCCCACACTTGTCCTTTCCATTTGGGAAGACGCAGAGGTGAACTGTCCGCCGCGCCCCCCTTTCCCCTTCTCACACAGCTTCTGTGCACGGCACCTCGTCAGCAAGCAGGTGCGCCTGCAGGCGGAGGGGGCGCCAAAATGCCAATTCCCAACACAGTGATATATAGATCATAGAAAACCGCTGTGTGGCGCAGATGTTTTTTTTTTTTAGAAGTGCTCGTGCCGCCCCCCATGTGTCATGAAATAATGCCGACCCGGGAGGCTGTGTCATGCCAAATTTGTACCGGCTGCCAAATTTGTACCGGGCGCGTCATTCATACGTAATCCATTCCAAACCTGCCTGGCAGCAGATGATCGCGTCGTCCGTTGCCGGGCAGGTTTCAAAAAACATTTGCGCTCATGTTGCCAAAGACAAAATAACATAATACAGTTAACGGATCGCTGGATAACACTTGTTTTTACTTTATATTTGTATTGTATTCAATTGTTTAATCAAATTTAGCTAGTAAACTGAGTGTTTAAAGCGGGTTTCAAAAAACATTCGCACTCATGTTGCCAAAGACGAAATAACATAATACAGAAAACGGATCGCTAGATAACACTTGTTTTTACTTTATATTTGTATTGTATTTAATTGTTTAATCAAATTTAGCAAGTAAACTGAGTGTTTAAAGCAGGTCAAGGACGAAATAGCACAATACAGATAACGGATCGCTAGATAGAAGGTTTGCGAATGTCCGTGAACCTTTCACGTCATTCGACGCGATCGTCCGTTGCCAGGCAACGGACGACGCGATCATCTGTTGCCAGGCAGGTTTGGAATGGATTACGTATGGATGACGCGCCCGGTACAAATTTGGCAGCCGGTACAAATTTGGCATGACACCGCCCCCCATGTGTCATGAAATAATGCCGAATGCCAAATTTGCACCGGGAACCTTCAAGCTCGTTCATTCGCACTTGTCCGTTATCTGTATTGTGCTATTTCGTCCTTGAACTGCTTTAAACACTCAGTTTACTTGCTAAATTTGATTAAACAATTAAATACAATACTAATATAAAGTAAAAATAAGTGTTATCTAGCGATCCGTTTTCTGTGTTATGTTATTTCGTCTTTGGCAACATGAGCGCGAATGTTTTTTGAAACCCGCTTTAAACACTCAGTTTACTAGCTAAATTTGATTAAACAATTAAATACAGTACAAATATAAAGTAAAAACAAGTGTTATCTAGCGATCCGTTATCTGTATTATGTTATTTCGTCTTTGGCAACATGAGCGCAAATGTTTTTTGAAACCTGCCCGGCAACGGACAACCCTGACGTAATCAGTTGTCTGTTGCCTGGCAACGGACAATATAATATAATAATATAATATAATATAATATAATATAATATAATATAATATAATATAATATAATATAACATAATATAATATAATATAATATCAAGTCAAGTCAATTTATTGTGTCTCCCAGGGGAGAAATTTGTTTGGATCTGGGCAATAGCTGCATCACATCAGTATGAAACAACATACAACATACAACATACAGTCAGTTCATCACATGGGGAAGTGCAAAATTGTTGTACATAGTATTGGCAAATCACAGATACGAAAACGATCAGTAAAAACTATTGGACAAACAGGCTCAAAAACTGTTGTACATAGTATTGTGCAAACAAGCATTCATGTGCAAAAATAGCAATCTGTAAATTCCCACACTCCTGTGCAAATAGCAATCACACCATACACTCAGCATTCATCCTGACCAAAACTGCTCCTCCATTCATACATCCATACCTGTGCAACAATAGCAATAGCAATCCAACCAGGCATACGATCAACATTAATTCTGGTCTCATTCATTCATCCTTGCATACTCATCTACCAGATCTTGTTCCCTGTGCATACAGTTATCCCTCCCCCCACTCCCCATATAGTCCTAGCTACCTATACATTACTCCATCTCATAACATACATTCCACTGTCAAAAAGACATTGCTTCTCACATGTTGTCATACAGTCATTTTCACAGTTTTTCATTGATGAGCTTGACTGAGAGAGGGATGAATGAGTGTTTGTACCTGTTGTGTTTGCACAGAGAATACCTCCTACCTGAGTTTAACAGTGTATATTCAGAGTGCAGAGGGTGGGAGCTGTCAGATAGGATAGTCTGAGCCTGTCTTATTGTAGTTTGTTCAAAGAGCTTGTGTGGGTTGAGAGGTACTGGTGTTCCAATGATTTTGCCTACTGTCTTAACTAGGTTGAAAATCTGTGTTTTTGACTTGACAGTTAGGTTCCCAAACCAGCTGGTAATACCGTATCGGAGAATGGACTCAATTGTTGCCCTGTAGAATATGATCATGATATTTTTACTGACCCCAAAAACCCTAAGTCTGCGCATGAAATGGAGGCGTTGGTGAGTTCTGGCACACACATCTGCCACATGTGTGCACCAGCTCAAGTCACAGTCGATATGTACCCCTAGGTACTTGAAGGAGGACACCTGTGCAATGCCAGAACCATGTATGGTCACAGTGCTTTTGTCACCAACTGATCTGGGATCCACCAACATTTCTAATGTCTTTTTTGTGTTGATATGAAGTTGGTGTGAGTCACACCAATTAACAAACGTGTCCACAGCAGCTTTGTGAACACTGATGTCTGTGTTTTTAGTGAGAAGAGGACTGAGAATGACAGTGTCATCAGAAAACTTTACGATGTGTTGGTTAGGTGCAGTAATGACGCAGTCATTAGTGTATAATGTAAATAAGAACGGAGAGCTGACGCAGCCTTGGGGGGCGCCGGTGCTACAGACTGCAGAGTCAGACAAAGACCCGTTAAATTTCACCTGTTGAGGCCTGTTTGACAGGAATGAGTGGTACCACCGGATTAGAAAAGGGTTGACTTTTAGCTCTACCAGTTTCTTGAGAAGGATGTCTGGCTGGATTAAGTTGAAAGCAGAGCTAAAATCAACAAAAAGCAATCTGGCATACGCATTAGGACTCTCTAGGTGCTTAAGAATGAGGTGCATTATTGTTAATATGGCATCGCTCGTGCTCCGGTTTTTGGCATAAGCAAATTGGTTTGTGTCAAGCATGGGTTCTACTTCTGAATGGAGTACTTCAATCATAAGCCTCTCTAGAGATTTAAAAACATTGGAGGTAATGGCCACCGGCCGATAGTCATTGTCCTCTTGAGGGCATACTTTCTTGGGTACCGGGATTATGATTGATTTTTTCCATAAGTTGGGTACTGTGAATGTGACTATGGAGAGCTGAAATAATTTGTGCCATACTGGAGAGAGTTCATCTGCAACATTTTTGAGAAAGAAAGCCGACAGATTGTCCAGACCTGTCGCTTTGTTAGTCTGTATGCCTTTATAATATATTATACAACGGGGGGCCTGAATCCAGCGATCTGATTGGTTCCTAACTGTTGTATAATGAGCGTATACATAACTGCTATGACGGCCAATCATTTTGTGAAAGTATCACTCCGCGCCTTGAAGTGGAAAGTGTCAAAGAATACAACCGTATTTTTACTAGTGTGTGTGTGTGGAGTCATTTTGCCATAATTTTAACAGTTGTATAAAAGCAATAGCACCGTTCACTGAAGCCCTAAATCGGCGAGTGAACTGCTCCATAGGATAAATTGCCGGCGAACCGCTCTATCGGAGCCTTCTCTCGGAGGGACGCTAAAGTGTGTTGCATAGCGACCGTCGATTCATAGCGGCAGCCAGCAGGAGGGACTACTTTTTGGTAGTCTTTAATAAAACGGATACTTTGACTTTCTTGGTTTCTTTTTAAATGTAGTGTGTATATGACTTTCGTTTCGCCATAACAGTAACCGTTGTATAAAAGCAATAGATCACTTCAGTCAGTGGCATGTGCTCGTCGGGGGCCGGACAACGCCCCTTAACAGTGGTATAATGAGCACATACCACAGCCTGGCGTGATCTATTGCTTAAATATAATGCTCTGCCACACCTGCCGGGGGTTGTTGAGCTGTTCCTCTATCCTCCTCTTGAATTCTACTTTGGCCCACCTCATGCCTCTCCTCAGGTCGGCGCGAGCGGCGCTGTACAATGCTCTGTCACCTGTTGTGAAGGATGAGTAAAGGGCCCGGGGGAGCGTGCGGACGGGATGAGGGCGGGGCGTCAGTCCATACAGTAACCCACGACAACACACAACAAGCTAACACCCTTCCTGAACACGAATATTCAGTTCTGGGGCATGTAGGTCCTGCTTAGCTCCAGTCACGGTAAGGATTTTTACTAATGTCGATACCTGTTCCTTATGTAGGCCTACGTTTTCCATGTTAGTGGTCCATATTGTACCAATGTGGTGTTTTGTTAAGGTATTTGAAAATACTTAATTGGGAAAAAGTTGTACTAATAAACTTGATTATATTATAATTGTATTGTTATAAATACACATTATTTAGGCAATTTTATTTTATTTATATAGCAATTTAAAAGAAGCTTATTAGAAAGTGCAATGTATTCAAGATTAGCAGAAAGCTAAACCAAACATAAAAGTTTTTCCTGCAATTATCTGGCTTTTCCGTGCGTGCGTGCGTGCGTGCGTGCGTGCGTGCGTGCGTGCGTGCGTGTGTGTGTGTGTGTGTGTGTACAGAGTAGGTTATACCAGAGTTACCTGAATAGTTTGAATTATTTGCATCAGTGGTCCATTTGGTCGAACAAGTTCAACAGGGATTGGAACCAAACCTTTTTATAATTATAATTAAGCAATAATTAAAATTATATAATTATTGCTTAACTGTACGTCCACACCAGGAGCGACCAAAGCGTCAAAGACGCTTTGGTCGCTCACAAAGTTTCGTTGCGAATTTTTCTGTTCGCTTTGGTCGCTATGTTTCACTGATCATGATCTGCATCATAATTTGCATACGTGCACAGGACTGGTTGGCTCCGCAAGGCAAATAATTGAACATATCTATCTATCTAGGCCTAACTGTCTATCTATCTATCAACGCGTGTCTAGTTTTAATGTGATGTATTGTGTGTATTCCCAGTCAGACTTGTTCTGTGTGGTCTTATAGGCTACTGTCCTGTGTGGGCCGAACCACCTAAATGGATTCCCGACGATTTGTGTCGTTTGGTATTAATAAAGACTTGACTAGGCTATCTATCTATCTAGACTATTTAATTAACAATTATTCACCCCAGGCTCCGTGAATAGTGGGGAATAGAGGGATAAAACACAAGAGATATATCCCTTGTCATTTATCCCTCGTCTTGTCGATTAGTTTGTTTATGTGACGATTTCAACAACTTTTTTGGTTTTGTTTAAAGCATGCTACACGCGATTGGTTGGTTAGATTGGTGGCATGGAGAGCAAATTAAAATGATTCCCGCTTAAATACGAACGTTCTAGATGTATAAATACTCCCGCTTATCATCACTTGGTATCCAAACCACCATGGCGTTTCGGTCTCTGAACTGAAAAAGGGTTGGGTCGTACAACAGCGGGTGCCCAGTTACAGCCGCGATTAATACTTCAGCCCAGTGGCGATTTTGGTTTGGAAACTCTGGTGGGGCCCATGCAGGAAAATATTATAACGCAATCCAGAAATACCACATATTACTACCATCACAAAAAAAACAGTAGCAAGTGACAGAGGGGACCAAAATTGCAGCTGAATAATGCCATCACTCAATTAGGCTATTATAGCAATAGCACCACCAAATGGCAGCGTTCAAGATCTCACAATATCAAAACTCAAGAAAACAACAACGTGGCAACAATAAAAACACAACGGCGCACACCCTTTACACAGCAATCAATATACAAAGCCACCACTCACAATATACCAAAAAAAGAAGAAGTATGGTTTAAGTTGCATTAAGTTTGCAGGCCACCATACTGTACAATTAACAATGAATCTAGCCTGATAGAGTGGTTGCCTATTCAGACCTGGATAATCCTGGGTGAAAATTTAAGTAAGTTTGGGCTAAGATGGTAATTACCTGTGCTTTAAGGACAGTGCTGTCTGGTCTCCTTTGTGTGGCTGAGGTGAAACACAAGCATTTTTTTTCCGCTTGAACAACTCCTGGTTGAACGATCTATTCTTGTCCTTTCCCTCTTGAATAATGATTAAATCCGTCCGGCGATGTGGTCCCAAACGTTTTATCTCCAACTTCTGTTCAAGTGCTAAATCTCACATGACAGATACTCAACACGATTCATCAGTTAATGAATGAAACGTCCATTTGTTGTTATTTACTGTAACAGTAACTACGTTAGCCAGCTAGCAAGATCTGATCGGCTCCCGCCGTAAACCCCGCCCTTTCTACAAATCAGCCAATGAGAAGAGCCTTGGGGCACTAAACTTCTGGCCCCACCGCCGAAACAGAAGCGTGCGCTGCGCACGCGCTTGCTCGCGCAACAGCACCAGTTTTCTACACTGCAGCAGACGGGGCCATACGGGGCCATCTCGGCTGTGCCCCACCGAGCGGAAATGACGAGACGGAGCAACGAACTATTTCACACACAACTAGGCCTACTACACTACAACAATTGCGTTCATCAAATTAAAACTGCGGACATGTAATTAATTATTAACAATTAATGTATTATTAACTTATGCTCAATGACATTTAAAAAAAAAAAAATGAAAAGTATAATCGTGCCCTGCACGGCAGCGTTCTCTGGTGGGGCCGTGCCCCACTGGCCCCTAATGCAAAGACGCCACTGCTTCAGCCGACATTTTGTTCAGTGAGTGAATAAAGGTAGGTAGGAACCAAAGTGGCTCCCGGTGTTCCCTGGGATCCACGCAAGCGAAGAGCGTCTACATTCCGATTGGCTGTCAGTGTTTGGCAGCTGAAGCGCGTCATAGTCATTTGCATAAAGTTAAAAAGTTTTCAACTTTTTTTTGACGCTCTGGTCGCTCAACTTTGGCCGCTGGTAGCGTTGGTCGCTTTGGTCGCTTTGGTCGCTCTTGCCCATAGAAAGTGAATGACTTCCGGCGATTTGGTCACTCAATTCGCTTCTGGTGTGGACGTACAGTAAGCTTTCGTTAGTCTCTCCATCGCCTTGCTCACTCCCGGAGTAACAACATTTAAGAAAAAAAAACGTTCCTGGGGGCGGGACCATTTAGCTCTAAACCTATTGGTTGCTCTCGGCTGACGTACATTCCAATCACATTCTTGTCATCGGCAGAGCACTGTCAATCACGCACAGCCCGGTGAACGGCACATGTGATTGGAATGTACGTCAGCCGAGAGCAACCAATAGGTTTAGAGCTAAATGGTCCCGCCCCCAGGAACGTTTTTTTTTTCTTCCAACTTTGACCGTCAGGAGTTTCAAAACGAATGCGCGACACAACACTGCCAATATTCACGTGACTCAAAGCTTGCGCCTGTGTGGTCAAATCTCTGAAAAGTCAGTGCCGAAAAGTCAGTTCTGAAAAAATACATTGCAATGGCGTAAACGTACACCTTTAAAAGTTTTGAAAAATAAATATTCAACCTTTCAAAACTTATTTCTCAATGTATGTACCTGTTTGCAGAATCCGATTTACAAGGTTTCAAAACCGGGAAACAATGAAATACACTGTTAGAACAGTGCCAGATTTGAAACTCTGCAAATGCGCTGGTGATATTGTTTGAACTTTGAAAACATGTTTGTGAAAAAAAAAATACTTCGAAAATGTGTTGGTGAAAATGATGAAGAAGATAAAATAGAACACAAAATCATGTTTACAGATGTTTGAATTTTTGTTTGAATTTTTTTCAGGTTATAATCTCTTTTTTCAGTGTTGCAAAACCTTTTTTACAAGGTGTTGAGTTTTCAAACCCAGACTTACAAGCCTTTGAAACTTTTTTTTTCAGGTTTGAATTATGGCAGGAAACTGGCTCCATACATTTACATCCTCTCCATCATTCAACATATTTATAGGCTTCAGTGAACTGTGCTATTGCTTTTATACAACTACTTTTATACTTTGTATTGTAACCGTTTCTACTTCCAGGCGCGGAGTGATATGCAAACTTTCACAAAATGATTGGGCGTCATAGCAGTTATGTATACGCTCATTATACAACCGTTAGGAACCAATCAGATCGCTGGATTTAAAGGCCCACTATGCAACTTCGGGCATTTCTTCACTGTTTTCTTGGTTTTGGCACGCACATTTCTCTACACAGCGCCCCCTACAGCTTCGTAGTAGATATTTTACAACACTGTCTTAACAACTCGTTGACGACCCTTCCCCATGCACTTCTACGCGAGCCATGTGCATTTGTTTTCAAAGAAGCCGGCGAATGCGTGGAGCCATGTCTGAAGTAGATGTTCATAAAGTGTAGGCAAGGTTCTACATTTTTAAAATGGTGTATTTGTATTGCAATAAACATCTATCCATCCTTTTTTATAGTTGACGGGGAGAATTTATATCCTAGATTATAATTGTTTTATCTTAGGTTGAACAGAACAATCAGTGTAAGAGTGTTGGCCAACATAATAATCGAAATAAACAAGAACCTGGATTCGGGGATTCAGTCTGTATCTGCGGGACGAGACAGACGAACAGCAAAACACCCATGGAAACAAAGGTGTTTATATGGTTGCAACCAAGCAAGCTAGTAACATACAGGGCTCACAACATAACGGTCGAGAAAACAATTTTTACAGGGCTCAAAACAAAATGGTTGAGCAAACACATTTGAACAGAGACTATCAATATCAAGAATACCACGAAGACAAAGTTCACCCAAGGGTACTTTCAATTTCAAAAGCAACACGGCCAAGTCGGCGTCTGATTTGCAGTCTTCTTTTTCTTTCAGTTCACGCTATTCCTGAAAAGCTTGCCCAACGTTTACTCGTGTCTGGCCTCTCTGTCGGTCAGTCTCCCTTTTCTCTTCTTCTGTTCCTCCGACATTGGGTTTCTCTGTCTCTTTTTAGTCGGCTGATCTATGATGAATGTAACAATCCCATAGTTACTTGTGTTTATATCGAGCCGGTTCCGTGTTTGGGGGTCTGTGCCGTAAAGCAATTCGTTACTTCGCGAGACCCGAGACTCCCGCGAGAGTGGGCGGCGGGTCGCCGGCAGAAACATATTCCTTTTCTCCGCCAAGATGCGCAAGGGGGAGTCGAAACAACCAACAATCGAACAAAAATGTATAATAGAACCATCGCAATGACTCTTAGCCTGTTATATTAAGGTAAATCAAGCCAAAAAAGTTGCATAGTTCCCCTTTCACCCGTGTCTGATCTCTTTTCTGGTCCATTCTTCTTTTGTTCCACCAACAGTCGCCTCTTGGGTCCCTTATCAGTCGATTGATCCATGATGAATGCAACAATTGCCTCGCAACTGGCTGTTTATATCTAGCCGGTGCCATGTTTGGGTGTGTGTCTGTGCCGTAAAGCATTTTCAAAACTACAATCTGACTACATTTTCGAGGCGCGATTGGATACTTCCGCTGCGTCACATCCGGATTGTGTCGGTCCGAACAGAGCAAGTTGCATATGCGCTTTTTCCTTGGAGAGGTGACATGGGGCAATGACACACCCACTAAACGACCCAGAAATGGTTGCAGAACCATCAGAATAACTCTCAACCAGCGTAATTAATGTAATTTTGGCTAAAAAAGTTGCATAGTGGGCCTTTAAGCCACCCGTTGTATAAAATCAAATTATAATGATATAATCTTAACATTTCCTCAATTGTATATCTTTTTATTTTCCCAGATCAAATGAAACCATTCAACCTGACAGAGTGAAGATGAAGGACCAAATGAAAAAGGGATGGCTCTTCCTACTGATGTCTGTCACATTGACACTGGGCCTATTCGGGATTGCTCTAAACTACAAAACGGACAAACAAGTGTTGACTTCTTTGACTGAGAGATCTTCTCAGTTGTGGCACCGGATCCTGCCTCAGGATTTACATCTGTGTGCGTGCAATCGATGTGTTACAGATGATGATGATGAATGGTTTACGAAGCGTTTCAACACGTCAATCAATCCGTTTTTGACACAAGACAACACTCTCTCAGAGCCGGTGTTCAACTGGTGGAAGGTAAATCTATGACATTGGCTTAACATAAGCTATAATATTTACTAACAATAACCAGCGCAATAATCAACCACATTTGAATCGTCAAGCAAGGAGAGCTGGGAAATATATTTCATTATTTTCGCCATCAGCAGAACAATTATCTTACTTAAAAGATGATAAAAGCAATATAAATTTTTTCTCCATACCAGAGATTGCAGCTTGGCAATACAAACTTTCTCAGATACAGATTGGCCGAGCTGAAGGTGTTTGAGATTTTCCCAGAACAGGAGAGCTTCATGGACTCCAGCCCTGATCGCTGCAGGACCTGTGCTGTGGTTGGGAATTCAGTTAATTTGCTGGGGTCTCACTATGGACCGTTCATTGACTTTCATGATGTCGTCATTAGGTAAATTACTCAAAAAAACCAAGTGTTTCAGAATGACCATTTTTGTATGGTTGCATTTCCGGGAAGTTGTATCTGTGAATTGTTCTGAAAGAATTGCAAACCATTCACTATCAAATGAACATTTCCAAACCACAATACACAACTACACAGGGAAAACTAGCCTGCCTCAACTTGCATTCTGAAGGGCCCTATTATAATGGTCTGAAACACTAGTGAGAAGTGCGAAACGCAAGTAGCTTTGTGGGGGAATCTCTGGCGTCTTGGTGATAACGATAGTTATGATATTATAACTCTAGTTCTATGATTGTAGGGGTTGCCGTCTAGGCTTCCTGCGCGTTTGTTGTGAACGCACCTTAACTATGCACCAATAAACATGAGCACCGCCCACAATTCCCAAGGCATCGTGTATATAAGGCGGCGCATACCGCCGCTCATCCTCCACGCTATTATTTCAGCATTTGGAGGGTACAGCAGGTGCGAAACTAGAGGGCTATGCCTACAATCACAGAACTAGAGTTATAATATCATAACTATCGTTCTATTTCATGTACTCTACGCCGTCTAGACTTCGCCTTATGGTCTAAGGCAAAGATGCGAGCGGAGCCCAATCATTGTTCTCCTGCTGGACCCAAGTCAAACAAACCTAAGTCACCAGAGCACATTAAGACTCAAAAAAAGCTGAGGATGTGCAATGCACAACAGTTTAATAAAAAACGAATTCCTCCTAGATCAAGCAAGGCAATGATCAAGAGTAAAAGTGAATCTGTAAAAACTCTGGCTCAATCCGTGCTTCGTGGAATCCATGAAAAGGAAAAGAAAAACGGAGTAATACAGATTCTATTAGGTCCGCTACCAACGGGGGGCGGAGCTATGGAGTCCAACTCGCCAATAAGGAACTTCTCTCATCCGTTTCTCATTTGAGAAACGGCGGGAGGGCTATACTGGCAGACAAATCCAACTCGTCAACTGGTGAGCCAATAGGAACCTCTCTAGTCCGTTTCTCATTTGAAAAACGGCGGGAGAGAAATACTGGCAATCAAATCCAACTCGCCAGCCGGCAAAGGATATTAACGATGCAGCTTAAAAGAACATGCCTATATTCTTAAACCGTAGAAGGGGCCCGGACTCCATCACAGAGTGGCCGAGTGAGCCCCTGGACATGTCTAACATGTAAAAACGGGGCCGGGGAAAGACCAAGACGCAGCCCCGCAGATGCCTTCCACCGAAACGCCTCTGATTAGAGCCGTCGAAGCGGCAACGCCCCGTGACGAGTGAGCTTTAACGCCCAACGGTGGCGCTAAGCCCTGCCGAGCGTAGGCTAAGCAAACACCCTCACATACCCAGCGAGAAAACCGCTGCTTAGAAAGAGCGCGGCCCCTGCCAGCGTCGCTATAACACACAAACAGCTGTTTCGTGTTGCGGAACGCGGGCGAGAGTTTCACTTACATAGCCAGCGCCCGCACCGGGCACGGGAGATGCAACTCCGCCTCACTAGAATGAGGCGGAGGGGAAAAGCCTTAACACAATATCCCTCGACCGGAAACAACTGTTAATGTTCTTTGGGAGGAACGCAGGATTAGGACTGAGCAGCGCAAAGGAGCTGTCCTCGTTAAGCAACAAGCAGCTCGGGCTGACAGACAGAGCGGTCAACTCGCAGCCCGCTTGGCAGAAACGAAAGCCAATAAGAGCGCCGTCTAAAAGGACCGGGCATCCAAAGGGGCTAGAGACAGAGGCTCAAAAGGGTCCCTGGACAACCCGCGCAACACGGTGGGGAGATCCCAGCATGGTGTGAGCACGCGCGAAACAGGCCTAACACGTCTAGCCCCACGCAAGAATGCCTTGATGGTGGAGAAGGCCAAACCTTTTTCCAATGAGTACCGCAGAAACACAAGCACGCTCACCACCTCGCATAGAAATGGGACAACGTGGTTCCTGTCAAACCAATTAGAGAAAGCGTGCAGTCACATTTCTGAACGCAAAAGTGGGAGAGTGCCAACAGGAGGAGGCGAGAGCATCACTGTCATGGTGGCTGAGTCTAGGCAAAGCCCCAAGTAGACTATCTGCCAGCTGGGAAGCGGGAAGCTCTTTTCCCAGTTGATGGCAAAACCCAGGAAGGAGAGATGGTTTATCACCGTCATGGTGTCCCTTCTCGCAGCTTCCTCTGAGTTTCTCTGAATAAGTAGGTCGTTGAGGTAGAAGAGAACCCTCTTTCCCTGACGCCTATGTGGTCCAAACGCCGTCTCCACACAATTTAAGAAGATGCGCCGAATGACAGGGGTACTGGTACTCGTACGCCACCCCCATTAAGGCAAAGCGGAGAAACTTCCTGTGCCCCTGCCTAACAGGGACGTGGAAGTAAGCATCCTTGAGATCCAGGGATGTGAACCAGTCGCCCTCACTCACACATTGGAGCCGCGCTCTGATAGTGAGCATTCTGAATTGCCTCGCGGCAACAAATTTGTTAAACAAGCGAAGATCCAGAATAGGTCTCAATCTCCCCTGACTTCTTCGAATCCAAGAAGTAGCGGGAGTAAAACCCTAGGTGTGACTCGTGGGGGGGAACCATAGTGATGACCCCCTTTTCCGAGTGAAGGGCCACCTCTGCGGCCAGAGCTGTGCTTGCCGCCGGGTCCCGTAGCGTGGTCTCTACCAAACCCATAAAGGGTGGGGGACGTCGCTGTATGGGATGGCCCCATCTCAACGTGTTGTCCAACCACGATGGTAGGACGCACCGCTCTTGCCAACACGCATAGCGGTCGGAGAGAGAGAGCGAGCTGACAGCTCAGGAACGCTGTCCAGGAATAATCTGTATTCCTCTGCCCCTACCAGCTCCACACTGTGTGTGAACCAAGGAGGGCATCCCATGCAAGGGAGTGGGCTCAGCGAGCGTGGTAGACGTTACAGAGTCAGTCGCTGTACAAACAGCGAGCTGTCTAGACGCCGTGTTCGTGCCCACTGAACAGACAGCGAGCTGTCTAGCCGCTGCACTCGTGCCCGATGAACGAGCAACGAGTTGTCCAGCCGCCGAGCTAGGCTCGCCGCGTTGTCCGCTAGCTGTAACCACAGCACGCAGGCCCGTCTTCCAACCGTCTTCCCACCACAGGGAAGACCATCACTCCCTCCTACTTCCACAGACAGTAGGAGGGAGGTAGAGAGGATAATGTGGGGAACTAGGAGGCTGGTGCACGCGTCTGTATCCACAGGCTCGTGTATCGAGTCTCCAGCCCGCCCACGAAACTCTGTACCGTGCCCAAGTCTGTTTGACACCTCTGCGACCCTAAAGTCTAGATCGTTTGGCTAGTGTGAGCACGACAACCGTGCTCAAGTACAGATCAATTCCGTGGCCTGAGCACACTTCGGAGAAGTGTGCTCAGGCCACAGTACAGATGCTAATGAGCCGACACGCGCACACGCACGGCTTCGCAACCTGAGCTGGATGACGTATAGTCCATGCGACCCTTCTATCCCATTAAACAATAAACATAGTGGCAAGCGGTTCACAAGTGGGTTCAAGTTGGTGCGATAGTGAAGTTGAGTTTTTGATCAAAATCCCCCGTTCGTCACCGCGCAGGCTTTCTTGGTTCACTGGAGAAGGCGGGCTGTGCACTAGACCTCTTTAGAATAATTTGCATACTCCCGAATGTTTTAATTTTGCCTGCAAGTTCACGTCTGAGTGTAGACAACTATTTACAAGGGCAAAAATGCAAACATATTCTTTATTTTGCTGACCACATGTTTTTTATCCCGACAAAACCTCGTAAGGACAGTTCCTCTGCGTCCCTCTCGTAGATCGCACCATCTTTCAATGTCTTTGTTTAATACGACTGCATCACCTTCTCTCACATGATCAGTAGCTCGCGGATTTCACTTTCTCTCGAGTTAGAACTGCTCATGATCATATCGCTGCGTTGTCTCTGTGGAGACAGCGCAGCAACACCTCTACCCAAGCACCATGAACCGCGGAGCCGTCGCATTTACAACAGAATGAAACCCAATAAACCGCCAATGTGTGCAGGGTCCGGGAGGGTAAATTGGGGTTCTAGCTCAAGCAAGCAATGTACCTTGGGGAGTGTAAACGCGCGAACCGTGCCGCGAAAAAGGCGTGCATAAAACAGCCAGTGTAAACACGCTCAGTGAAAGAGGGCTGTATCTGAGTAGTAACGACCCCAAATAAGCAACAAAGTCAGTATAGTGTCAATTGTGATATCTGTGTTGTTCTATAAAGCAGCGGACGCTTGGTGATGATGACGTATTACAACGTAATGACGTATGTACAAGAGGCAAACATACTCAGGCCCAGTTGAGATTGCCTAGTGTGAGCACAGGCCAGTGCACAGCAGGGAGGGGGGGGGGGGGGATCAATCATTCTTGAGCACGGACTTGCGCACTGTACAGATGGCCTAGTGTGAGTGCGCCCTCAGAGATAACCGGACACTCTTTTTTGGACCATTAAAGTTGAAGTTGGCGCACCTTCATCCAAACAGATGTCTGAGATGGAAATATTTGTTCAGACTAGCAGTTCTTCTGGGGGATATAAAGCTAGGAGAGAAAGTTTTTCAAATGTGAACAATAGTCGGAATTCAAACATTATGGAGCTAATCACTTCCTACTTGAATTTGGTCTAGAATGCTGATTGGTCAATGTTATGTACAGTGGCCTTGTTTACAACGTTTCAGTCCAACAGCTAGCGGCAGATCATTAGTTAACAAATATTGATTGATGCAGCTTTAGGTCCACTTGGCCAGTCATAAATAGAGACCAGTACAGGCCTAGCTTCTAGTGATAAGTATTATTTTAGAATCTAATCTGATATATTTCTGTAATTTCTGGGACTCCTTTTTAGATTCAATCGAGCTCCTACCAATGGCTACGAGGAAAAAGTTGGGAACAAAACTACAATTCGCGCCATGTTTCCAGGGAGTGCTATGGACCTGGATAACGACACAAATCTCTTGTTTTTTCCTTTCAAAACACTGCACCTGGAGTGGCTCACTACCGCCTTTACCACAACATATATATCAAAGTAAGTTTGTGGGAGAAATTGACAAAAAAAGCCAAGTAAGTATAAATTAGCTAAATGAGAAGTTCTATGTATTTTCAGAAGACCTATGCTCTAATAATATGGTTATGTTCCACCCACCCATATAAAACACGTACCACTCTGGAAAAAAAAATGCATCCAAGCACTCGATTCAATCCAATGAGATGACAGAGTTTGACAAAATCAATGGTAACAGGTGAAATAAGCTGTGATTAATGTTGCTACTGCTTGACTATGGGTGAGTGGAAAATATCCGGAGTATGAGTATTCCTTTAAGGGAGAACCTTACCATCCCAATTCCAATTTAATTGCTTTATTTTCTATTTATTTTCACAGCGAAACTGTGAAAACTACCATCAGAGCAAATAAGGATTTGGTGAATATTCTTTATTCTTTTGGTTGGTTGTCAAAACGAGTCACAATGCAATGCCCCTTGTTAACAATAACGTGTACCTTGTGCTCTTAGGTAATGGTTTTGAATCCTAATTTCATCAGCTATGTCCACCACAATTGGTTGGGAAGGAAAGGAAAGTATCCATCGTCAGGTTTCCTGGGTTTGATGGTGGCTATGCACATTTGTGATGAAGTAAGTGAAATTTAAGTTACATTTATGTTATTTGAATATAAAATATTTATCATGTCTATATATATAACAACTGCAAGTAATCTATGTTTGACAGATATTGGCTAACAAACTGTTTCAGTTCATAGACATATCAATGTATGTAGACATTTTGGAATGGTAAGGAAATATAAATATAACGTAGATGCTTACATGTAAAAATAATGTTGAGCTTCAAATGCATTAACTGGATACAATGACATTTTGCTCCAGCTGTATTTATCTTTAAAAGAGAGCAAAGCACATTTAGATTACTGAGGCTACATCCAATATAATTCACATTACAAGAGATAGACAATATATGTATTTTTCCCAGGTCAATGTCTTTGGATTTGGAGCAGACAGAAATGGAGACTGGAGACACTACTGGGAAAAACTTCCCAAACCTCATATAAGAACAGGAGTTCATGGTGGATCGACAGAGTATAAAGTCATTCAGCATCTTAAACTCAGGCAAAAAATAAATTTCTTCAGTGGGTTTTAAATTCTCTCTCTCTCTCTCTCTCTCTCTCTCTCTCTCTCTCTCTCTCTCTCTCTCTCTCTCTCTCTCTCTCTCTCTCTCTCTCTCTCTCTCTGTCTGTCTTTCTTTCTTTCTCTTCACATGTGGAAGGGATTGGGGAAATTAGTAACAATATAAATTTGGAATTTTCTATACCATCGTACCTTGAATTAACAGTATGATGAAACCTGAGATTAATACAAATAAAGATAATAATTGACAGAACAGAGATACATTTTGACCGACTGGTGCTAAATAACTTTTCTTTAGGGTTAAGTCAACACTGAACTCCTGGCCTATCACCTCCTGGATTTCATTATTTATGTTTTCAATGTAGTTCAATATCACTAAACCTCATCATCATCAATATTTTTTGCTTATGTATTCATACATAAGCCAAAAATTTGGATGATGAATTTTGATGAACCAGTGTGATATAGTGTACGATATATAAATTACTATCTATAAAAATAATTACAGGTATATAATTACTTTTGTTTTATTGATTTGACTAATCACACCTTAACCTATGCTAGCCTTTCTGTCCCTGCCTTCTCTAAAGAGAGCGTCTCGCTGAAAGAGGTTTAGCTGTTTGAATAGCTGGGGTCCTTCCGGACAGGTCAATGACTGTGTGGATGGTGGGAGGTGGGCTGCTGAACCACATGGTCACCTGACACTTTCACTGGGAAATCCAAGACACACAAACCGACAGGGGTTTTCTATGGAGGTACACGTGCAAGTGGGAATATCCCTTTGTCCCTGTATGATCCAAACAGGAAAATGTTCTGAACTCTCTACTGAATGGGGATAGATACAATTTCACCAGTTTGGCCGCTCTATCTTGTCGTCTTTTCAAGTGCTAAAAAAAAATACTGAGCAAAATGGATGACTTGAATTCTGATTATCAAGATGAAGAAAACTCACACAATTACAATTTATCAAAGATCTAATACTAACCCTATACTACCATAATGAAGACCTATATAGGTTATTTATTATAATTAATAACAAAACATAACATAATGTTTACTACGGTTTAACTTTGTACTATCTTTGTTTGTACTTCATTTATTTTTTCCACAATGTCTTTTTTTTTTTTTTAAACGGTTTATGATGACTATATGCTCTGTAAGGTGACCTTGGGTGTCTTGAAAGGCGCCTCTAAATTAAATGTATTATTATTATTATTATTATTATTATTTTACTTTCAACACTAGGGCTTTAGTGTGCAAGAATTTTACTACACCTGTACAAGGATTATCATACATATCTAGCCTTTTATACTTTATGAATGAGATAAGAGTGGAAAAGTCATCTGAAGAGACTCTTGCTGCTTAGGAAGGTAGCCTAATGTGATTTTCTGTGCTAACAGTTTGTAGTATTCAGGCCTGGGAGGGCAACTCAAATGAACCAGATAGACGGTTTGTTCAGGCACCCCTATACATTCCTGGCTCGAAGATTAGCACATTCATCTCCAGGGCTTTAATTACTATTTAAAAAATGTGAATGATGTGAATTAAGGGTGTACAAAGGTAGAGAATATCCTAGTTATTCTGCTAGGACATTGAGCAGAATAACGAACATGAAGGAAATTGGTTGGTGGTGAAGCCATGGGCATTGTTTGAGAACCACGCTGGCTTGGAGTTTAGGGGAGGAAACACAGAAGCGAGAATATAAAAACCGGAAAAGCAGGTGTTCTGCCGAACAGTATTATTATGGTAGTATTAAAGTATTATTTTGTTAAAGAATTAAATAAATTCCTTGCCTTTATTCTGTGGTTTTCTGATCTCCGTCGTCTACTTTTCACAACAATACCAGGTTGCAAACCGCAACACGATAACTAGTTTTGCAGTGCTTCGAAATGTTGTGTCATACTAAAACAAGACCGTAATTTAGACCGTAAAGCAGGAGTAAAATCCTATGTTTTTGCCGATCTCAGACAACCAGTTTGAGAACGTTATTATCTGCACCACCACCATAAACAACCGGTATTCAATGGCAATATAAGAGCCAACACATCACACCAATATTCTTTTCTGTACAACTTTGGACTATTGTATAATGAACACTGGATAATAATCTTACAGCAATCTTTTTTAGTATTTCTCACTCGTACACTACCAGTGTACCTCTATTAAAAAATCGAAGTGTCAAAAATGCGCAACTTCACAGCTGTTATACACACCATCACCAGAGAGCGCTGTGGTCGCTGAAGCCTCCTCAGCTGTTATACAAACCGTCACCAGGGAGCGCTGTGGTCACTGCAGCATTTTCAACCTTCTGAACTTCCTGTGGAATTGACCAATCACCTGAAGGTGTATTTTGAACCAGTGGCGGGTGCAGGAAATGATAAAACGGTTCACTTATTTGACTCTATACGTTTGAATCCCATTCCCGTAATGTCTATAATCTCAATTTCGAGGTTATATACGCTATAAAGTTCTAAATTCAAGATGGATCGTGGGAAGCCGCTTTTTATGAAAACGTATAGCAAGCATCTTCGGAAAATCCCTGCCTGGATCTCTCCTGACAGCCACAAACTGGCATTCGACTCCAGCCTCTCCACCGGGGCGGACTCCTCTGTCTGGGAGCCCCCCATAGCCCCGGAGATCAGGTACACAAGGAGGGCTTTTTACTGCACACTAGTGGTGTTACTCATTCAAATCTAGTCGATTACTTTTAATGGCGTTTTGGTTTCCCCTTGAGTTATTTCCTTCCACTGCTCATCGCTGTTGATGACCTTTTATTATTCACATGAAATACAATTCCACAATGGTCGATGTAGAGTTATAGAAGATGACATTATGGCGAAGAAGAATACACATACATAGAGAGCAAGACGGACGTTTTTCTGGCCGATTCTGGCGAATAGTGCCATGTATTCGCTATCGTTACAGCTATATCTATTTAAATGTCTGGATGATGCATAATGGGCTGTCTATACCTGTACATGCCATAAAGTTAAATGCATATTAATGTCCTTACATTTGCAGTAATTTACTTTACGATCTTCAGTTTGTTGTTTTGAGTGGGTCCTGTAAATGATGAGCAATATGCTGTTGTGCATGATGCTGATGATGCCGTCCATTCATGCAGCATGGAGAGCGCTACTTTCGCCAGCCGTAAGGGAAGGCGACCTGCCAAACGAAAAGTGCCGGTGTGTCAGAAGGAGAAGGAAAACACGTCCCCTGCCGTTGATCCTCCGGTTAAGCAGAGGAAGAAGTACAGCAGGTCTGGTTGGAGGCTCAGAACAATTACCTAGGGGTTTGGCCGACAACAATGCGGCCGTAATGTCATCAACCCAATGAAAAGGGCTTTTCTCTTTCTTTGCTTCAAATTATTTTCGACCATTCATGTTAGTTTGAGACAGGGATCTGTCTGCTGTAGTTGGTGAACATTCACTCGTCTAGCAGTTGTAACTTGTAGCAGCACAAATACTTACAGGTAGTTAAAGATGAAAAAACAGCTTTACATGAAAACAACTACTGCAATCAATAGGTTTTCTAATAATAAAACAGAAAACAGGGCGTTACTTCACCCCATGCAGTTTCTGGTGTCCAGTCCAGAGGGTATTGTGTAGTCTCCCCCCAGGAAGCTCTGCTACAACATTGTAGAACTGCTGGATCGGTCCTGAGCATGTGATGGTCTTAGCGTCACTCAGAATAATTGAATCCTCACAAGTAAGAATTAAATTGCGTTGTGAAATTTCTATCTCCATTATCTAATAGTCAGAGGATAGTCGTAAATCTGTTGCTGGTATCCCGAATTGATACACATATGCTCACTGGTATCTGTGTCTGCAGGTGGACGACTGCCAAGCCGCCATTAGACAGCAGCGAGAGCGAAGTGGACTTCACATCTCGCCCGAAAAGAAGTAAGGTTACTGCGCAACGGAAGAAAAAGTTGATAAAGTAAGTGTTAATACTGTTGATCCAACTGATAGTATTTGACATTAGAAGCCCTTCCACATCCCTTCCTTGGTCTCAACACTGTCCGTCCTTTGTGTGTCTTTACCTCTCTCGCCCGTCAGTGTCCCTGTTCCTTCAGCGGGCCGCTACGTGACCCTCCGCAGGGCAGCCCCCCCGCCCGCTGTCCGCGGTAAGGCCAGCTGCAGCTTCCTGAACTCCTCTGCTGAGTTTGTTGCGAGCCAAGAGTCCGTCGCGCCCCGTCGGATCCCCCGGCCGGCCACCGGGCTTCAGAGCTGCACCTCGGACGTGTCCGAGCCAGGCTCGGGGACTCTGAGCCTCGTCGCCGACCCACACCGACCGGAGGTTTCCCCGGCGGACGCCGCCAAGCGCGCTCTCGGACCCTCTCCCAGCAAGCCCCTCTTCTGCTCCACTCCGTCGGTCTCTTGGCGCAATGGGCCGCGCCGAAGTCCCGCTGCCGCCACGGTCGCCGCCGCTGCCCCTGCCCAGGACACCTTGAGCCATTTGAGTTTCCTCTGTACGTCGGACCTGCACTCGTCGGGGGACCCGTTCCACGCTCCCAACGCCAAGAGCCGAGATGAGGAGACAGGGTGTCCCTGCGTGATGGACGGCATCCCATTCCCAGCCGCCTCCTCCCGCATATCCCCTGACACCGACAACGACAGCCGCTTCGTGTCTGCGCCCGCATGGCCGGAATGGCCGGAATGGATGTTGGAGGTTTTAAAACATCTCTGTCTGACCGAGCACTGCACTGTGGCGTTGGAGAGGTTGGAAAAGCTGATCCCAGGATCCCTGGATGGGTCAAGTTCAGGCCATTTTCAGAAAACCCCCCGGTCGACGGAGTCTGTCGACGACGGCCACTCGGTGGACCCGGCGCGGTCCGAGGGCAACGGAGCGACCCCCGACCCGACACCGACGTTGCTCGCCGGGGACGTTACTGAGCGACAGCCCGCCGTGTCCGCCCGCGGCGGTCGGACGGCGGTCCGATCACAGTCGGCCTCGAGCTCCGCCGACTATCAGTCGGCACAGTTTACCGACGGTTTCGTGTCCGTTGATAACACAACTTGTTCAGAGGACTCCGAGGACCTGTCTTGTGTCAGTATAGATCCTACCTACAATGTTGATGATGATGAGGACGACGAAGAGGAGGAGGTGGATGTGGATCGGGACAACGACGAGGACAGTGATTGTAGTGTGGCGGGTGCAAGAGGCACTCACCCACTGGAGGACAGCCCCCCCGTCGAAGAGCGGGGCGCAGCCCTCAGGCCGAAGGAGTGCCATGTTCCCCTCCGGAGAGTGTCTTTGTCACCGCAGCCCGCGACTACGCCGCTCCAACTTGAAGCATCCAGTCCGAGGAGTCACACTGTCGAACAAACGGCAAAGCCGTCTGAAAGCTCCTCTGCTCCTCAAACGGATCAGGCAGGACGCAAGCGTGACAGGACGAGTACTGCTCGTCGGTGCAGGGCGGTCCCATGCCCGACTCCTCCCCCGGACCGGGGGTGCGGTGTAGCCGGGCCCCCGGAACCTGCAACCACGCCGCAGGAGGCGTGTCTCACAAAGCCCTGCGCCGTGCTGGTCAAGAGGACCCCAGACCCCGGCCCGGCCCCAGACAGACCTGAGCCCGACGAGCGGCCCGAGTGGACCGCACGCTCTCCCAGGAGAAGGAGCTCCCCGAAGGGTGTCCCGGAGGTGGCCATCGCTCCACACGCCCGGGCCGTTGAGCCTCTCACAAAGCCTGCCCAAAGGAAGGCGGCGTCCAAGGCTCCAAAAGTGAAGAGGAGGAAGAGGTGCTTGTCCAAGGGCCAGGGGTCCGGGACGGCGAGGAAGGCGTGCGTCAGCGGCCTGAGCGTCAGCCGCTGGAAGGACCAGAGCAACACCAGCAGCACCCTCCTGTTCCAGGGCAGACCCGGGCCCCGCGGGGCCCCGAAGGCCGGAGAATGCAGCTTCACGGAGCCGCTCTCTATGCAGCATAAACCATCCACGGTCAGAATGTCGTTTGGACCCGAATGTCCCCTGTACTGTATTCTAAATGTCTAAACCGGGCTACTTCTTGTTTTTCCATTTTCCAATTATAAGCAGCATGTGATGTTTCAACCTGGTTAAACAAGAAAAGAAGAACAGTTAGTATTGACATGAAGAGCAACTCTAAATGTTAGGGCTGAAGGATTCAGGGAAATAATTCTTGAAAAACAAAACTAATTGCGATTATTTTGTCAAATTTTGCGATTTGATTACTATGCATTTTTTTTTTTTTTAACACGTCTACACTACCAAGACGCAAAACTCTGCTCAGATCTGCTCACGTCGCGTACGCGTTTAAGTCACATCCATGCGCCAGTACAGGGATATAAACATGTTGGACTATTTCCATGCGTCGGGCCGTCAAACTGCTCTGGCAGCTCTAAACAACGTACAGGAGTCTCTCCACGATATGCACAGGATATGTACAGATAGTATTACTGAACAGAGAAGGATCTGTAGTTATGTTTTGGTTTTTGCGGCGCAGATGAGAAGAAGGAAGATTCTACGCATGCGCTCAGACATGGCGGTGTTGTGTGATAGTGTATCACAGCACCACCTAGCCGCCTGACATGCATACCCAATCGAATTCCACACACTTTTGCGTCACCGTATGCCCGCAGATTTCCTCCCGAAAACGCTCATCTAAACGCGGAATACAGAGTGAAGACGCGATGCCACTTTTGCGTCTTCTGTTCAGACCGTCATCATGTAAACGTAGCCTAATTTTCCTTATGTTCTGTATTATTCACTAAACAAGTAATAAATCATTCTATAGTCTGACATATAAACTGCTCTTTCCTTTATGCCAGGCCATTGTGTTGAGATGATTTGATGCATGAATTGATATTATAACATCTTAATATATCGATCGAATTGTAAAAGGAAAAGAGCCATAAAACGTGCTGATCTGTAGTCAGCAACAGCAACAAATGCCAAAACGCAGCCTTTGCGATTTCCAAATTGCGTTCTATTACATTGTAATGTTGGTTTGAATTCTACAAAACGTTCAGCCCTGCTAAATATGGACCCAAACAAGCAGGTTTTCACGTGTGTGTGTGTGTGTGTGTGTGTGTGTGTGTGTGTGTGTGTGTGTGTGTGTGTGTGTGTGTGTGTGTGTGTGTGTGTGTGTGTGTGTGTGTGTGTGTGTGTGTGTGTGTGTGTGTGTGTGTGCGCGCTAAGCAGGTGTGGAGCCAGGGCCCCCTTCGTGGGAGCAGTGGACTGCTGTCCTCCCCAGTCCGGGCTCACAGCCTCAACCTGTCCTCCGTGCTGGCAGACTTCACGCCCAACACGCACACCTGGAGCCGACTGAAGGCGTCCCTCTCCGTGCACCGGAAGAAGAGAGGTACCGGAGGGCAGAGGGTGACTTTAACCCCCGTTAAAGACCAGGGATAGGTCTTAAAGGGGACATACTATACCACCAGGTGTGAGTGTGATTAGCTGTTACAAGCCGTTTTTGAAAATCGGCCTCTTCTGACATCACAAGTGGGCGTGTCCAGCTAGATGTGTGAAGGACAGATGAGCAACGTTTGTTACGGTCCACTGGGTAGGCTGGTAGACCTGATCTATCCGTCATACATCTAGGTGGACACGCCCACCTGTGATGTCGGAAGACGTCACAAGTCTTGTAACGGCTAATCAGACTCACACCTGGCGGTATAATGTTGTTGTATCAATAAAGCTTATTGTGAGCAAGACGGTATCTGGATCAAAAGCGGTAACTAAAACATTCAACTTCAAATCACTTTATTCAGTCCCTCCAGAAAAATGCGCCATTATTTTGTGATTGTTGCGGCCAAAAATCCTTGATTATGCGGCACGTTTTCGTAAAAAAATTTATGAAATATGCAGCATATTTATGCAATTTTATGCAATGAAATTGTGGGAACTTGCACAAATCTCTGGAACTTGCGGGAAATTAGGTCACTTCATAACGTTCCCATGGCAACAGGGGGAAATGGCTGGACTTGTGTGAAGTATACGCAACGTTTTTCAACTTTCTGCTAAATATGTGACTTTTTTGCAACGAAAATGCGGGGATTATCTCATCATGCAAGCCCCACATATTTTGAGCGGAAATTGGCAATTTATACGGTGAAAGTGCGGCATATTTGAAAAAAAGCGGCCCCTGCATGAATATGCAGACTGGCTGATTTTGCGTTGAATTATGCGATCGCATGATCGCGTTTTTCTGGAGGGACGGTTTATTTTCTGTTTGTCTGGTAGGGTTGGTGCATGAGTCCCAAATGTAACGCAGGCTCTCTACCCAGATAACCTTTGTCCCTACAATGGTGAACCATGTGTCTTATGAGCGCTCTCTCGTGTCTCCCTGCCCCCTCTCTGTCCCTAGTCGTGGTCAATCTCGAAGACTCCTCCAGTAGGGACATCAGCATGGAGCTCTTCACCACGTTCACACAAACCCCATACCGGGACCATAGCAGAGCCTCGCTGCTGCTCAGCCCCCCTGAGGTACGCACACACTGACCAACCCCTAATGTTTGTGGTTATTTATTGTACATTTGTTTACAGAATACCATTGGTGCACCTGCACCATACACCTATCCTAAAAGCATCAAAGTGTTTGTATATTCCACTAGCATGAGTCTAGACATCACCCCCTGCGTCTGGCTCAACCCTCTCCCCCATCCGGCTCCCCACCTCCACCCTCTCCCTCACCTCTCCCCCCTCTGGCTCTCCCCTCTCCCTCTCCCTCCCTCCCCCCCTCCCTCTGGCTCCTCCCTCCCCCTCTCCCTCTCCCTCCCCCCTCTCCCTCACCTCTCCCCCCTCTGGCTCCCCCCTCACCCTCTCCCTCCCCCTCTCCCTCACCTCTCCCCCCTCTCCCTCCCCCCTCTCCCTCACCTCTCCCCCCTCTGGCTCCCCCCTCACCTCTCCCCCCCCTTGCTCCCCCCTCTCCCTCCCCCATCTGCCTCACCTCTCCCCCCTCTGGCTCCCCCCTGCCCCCCCCCCCCCCCCAGTCAGCGTCCCAGAACGGGGAGGACCTGTCGGACGCCCAGAAGGTGTACTCCGAGTGCGGCCAGCAGGGGCCGCTGTCCTGGGAGGAGAGCATCCTCCCCCACCGCCTGGCCCGATGCCTCAAGGTCGGGGAGGGCACCTTCGGAGAGGTGTTCTCCACCACCAACGCCTCGGACCAGACGGTGGCCATCAAGGTGTGTGTGTGTGTGTGTGTGTGTGTGTGTGTGTGTGTGTGTGTGTGTGTGTGTGTGTGTGTGTGTCTGTGTGTGTGTGTGTGTGTGTGTGTGTGTGTGTCTGTGTGTGTCTGTGTCTGTGTCTGTGTCTGTGTCTGTGTCTGTGTCTGTGTGTGTGTCTGTGTGTGTGTGTGTGTGTGTGTGTGTGTGTGTCTGTGTTAGGGCTTTGACTCCGAACTTCGGTATCAAAAAATAAATCAATATTCGTACGAATATTAGGCAGCCCTTAATATTGAAACCTGTTATGGGCATACTTTTTTGTAAATGTCTTTGCTTGAACGTTGTTTTTAATTCAGATTCCGAGGCTTTTTCACGCCTGGTGAAGTTGTGAATTGCGAGCTCATTAGCATGGCTATTATTGGTAATCTGAGCTCCTGTAGGTGGCGGTGCGTCCTGGTTTGCGCCAATTTAGTATTTTATAGCAAAACAATGCCCGCGTCAGCACCGACAACAGCCCCCGAGGAGGAGATCGAAATTTCTACTCCTGCCCATTTCAAAAGCAAAGTGTGACGCTACTTTGGGTTCGTAAAAATACAGGGGAAAATAACCGGCAAGGATAAAGTAATGTGTAGAATATGTAGGACCAAACTCTCATACCACGGGACAACCAGCAACTGAAGAGCCAACCGGTCACACTTCACATCGGCAAGCTGCAGTCAACGTCAATTTGACTGATACACTGCCCTCTGGTGGACAAAATATATACAACCTAAGTTTTATACCATAGGTTTTACTGAAGGCATTTAATGGTCAACATATTATTAATAATTATTCGAATATTAATATAAATAAATATACAAACTTCAAATATGATTTTTGGGCAAAAGTCAAAGCCCTAGTGTGTGTGTGTGTGTGTGTGTGTGTGTGTGTGTGTGTGTGTGTGTGTGTGTGTGTGTGTGTGTGTGTGTGTGTGTGTGTGTGTGTGTGTGTGTGTGTGTGTAAATGATTGGTGGAACAGAAAATACATTGTAGGCTGTAGAAAATACGCAATACATTGGGTTTTATGTCTGAAGGCAAGATGGGCGTTTCTTTGTAAGATTATAAGGCCCAATCCCATTTCTACCCCTTACCCCTTCCCCCTCCCCCTTGTTTTGAAGGGGTAAGGGGAAGGGGTAAGGGGGTAGAATTGGGATTGGGTCTAAATCTAGCTATTTCTTTCCCCATTTAATGGTACAGTAAGTAGATAAAGGTGACATTATACTACCAGGTGTGAGTGTGATTAGCCGATAAGAGCCGTTTTGAAAATCGGCCTCTGGGTCAAAAATCTGGTGGGTGTGTCCACCTAGATGTGCGACCGATAGATGAGCAACGTTTGATACAGTCCATTGGCTAGGCTGGTAGACTGATCTAGACCAGCACACATCTAGGTGGACGACACGTCCACTTGTGATGTCAGAAGGGGCAGATTTTCAATGCGGATTGTAATGGCTAATCACACTTACACCTGGTGGTAGAAACTGTCACCTTTTTAATATCACCATTTGAATAGATTTAGATGCGTGTACTCTTGTTGTTGCTACACTAGCGATATTTATGCTCTGCCTCTGAAGAGTCCCCAGCTCCTGTGTTGTCATTGACCCACGGCCGTGGTTCTTCCCCTTCTTCTTCTAGATCATTCCAGTGGAGGGCAGCAAAACTGTGAACGGAGAGCCTCAGAAGACCTTTGGGGAAATCCTTGCTGAGATCATCATATCCAAGTGAGGACCACGCTAATGCCAGCTTAGCATGACCATAACGCACACGCTAATGCTAGATTAACATGTCCTAAACGTCCACGCTAATGCTAGCCTAACATGTCCATAACGCACACGCTAATGCTAGCTTAGCACGACCATAATGCACATGCTAATGCTAGCTTAGCATGACCATAACACACACACGCTAATGCTATCTTAGCATGACCATAACGCACTCGCTAATGCTAGCTAAAAATTTCCATAACGCACACACTAATGCTAGCCTAACATGACTATAACGCACACGCTAACGCTAGCTTAACATGACCCTAAAGCACACGCTAAACGCTAACGCTAGCCTAACATGTCCATAACGCACACACTAATGCTAGCCTAACATGACTATAACGCACACGCTAACGCTAGCTTAACATGACCCTAAAGCACACGCTAAGCGCTGATGCTAGCCTAACATGTCCATAACGCACACGCTAATGCTAGCTTAACATGGCATGGCCAGTGGATCATCACACACGCGCTGATGCTAGCCTTACATGACCATATGCTAATGCTATCTTAACATGAGCTAGCACGGGGGTTAAGCGGATGAACCGTGTGTGTGTTTGTGTTCCGTCAGGGAGCTCAGCGACCTGAGGAACAAGACGCACAACCAGACCAACGGCTTCATCGGACTCCAGGAGTGAGTTCTCCTCCAGGCCTCCCCCGCCGTCGCCACACCCTCACATCCTCCCACATCCTGTCCGTGCTCGGACAGATCCGAACCAACTAGGCACCGAAACATGACGAGTAGCAATTGAATCAATCAATCAATCAAACAATCAAACTTTATTTGTATATATTTATTTTTATGTATGCAAATGTAATACAAAGTGCTTAATACAACCCCCCCCCCCCCCCCCCCCACGACACACCCAACCTTTTCACACATCCCTCCCAAACCATCTATACCCAGAGTGATTCATTTTTGTGAAAAAAAAATAATAATTAACTAAATAGATGAATAAGTTGTAATTAAAAGCCTGACCAAAAAAGGCCGCTTTTGAGCTTGACCTTCCCGCTGTCTGGTGCTCCCTCCCAGCCTGCACTGTGTCCAGGGCTGCTACCCTCCAGTGATGCTGCAGGCCTGGGACGCCTTCGACCAGTGCAAAGGCTCCGAGAACGACAGACCAGGTCAGAGGGCCTCCTCCTGCCACGTTACAGTAGAGAGATGTCCTAGACGTTGGTCTTTTTCCTCGACCTATCTGCTCGGTGTGTCCTTCCACCGACCCTGAGCAAGGCAGTGCGGTGACGCGCACGTCGGGAGGTAACGCCAGCTTGTCTCGTGTGCGTTTGCGTCCCTTTCAGATTTCTTCGAGCCGCAGCAGTTATTCCTCATCCTGGAGTTTGAGTTCGGGGGCAGTGACCTGGAGAACTGCAACGGAACGGTAAGCACAAAATAACACACAGACGGACACAGACACACACTGACTGACTGACTGACTGACTGACTGACTGACTGACTGACTGACTGACTGACTGACTGACTGACCAGAGGATGTCATGTCGAACACAGCCAGGCATGACTCCACGCGCGTGGGTTTATTGATGTGCTAACCTCTGGCGTTTCCCGGGCGTCCCAGCTGTCCTCCTTGTCTGTGGCCAAGAGTATCCTACACCAGGTGACCGCTGCGCTGGCTGTGGCCGAACAGGAGCTGTGCTTTGAACACAGGTAGATCACTTTCTCTCACCCACTGGTGTCTGTTTTTCTTAATAATGATAGAATACATTTTATTTTAAAAGCGCCTTTCAAGGTACCCAAGGATACTGTACAAATGAAGTGCATGTACTCAATAAAAGTGCATACATAGTCAAAATAAGTGTACAGGATGGGCATGGAAAAAAAACAGGGGGAAACAAAAAGAGGTTGTGCAAGTGGAATCAGGAGGTGGGAAGGAGAGCTGAACTGAAAAGATGTGTTTTTAACTGAGTTTTAAAAGCGGCCATTGTTTTGCTTTGGCGCATCACAAGTGGCAGGGCATTCTTGGTGTAGGGCCCGACCGATATTGATTTTTGAGTGCCGATGCCGATTATTTTCAGAGAAAAATTACGATTACGATTTAATCGGCCGATTAAAAACAAAACAAAAAAAAGCATATAAAACGTAGTTTTTGATACCTTAAATATACTTTAAACTATTTTGACGAATATGTGAATTGAATGCAGAACCTTTGAGTGTTTTAGAATACATTTACAGTCAAAAATGAGTGTAATGTAAAATGTAAAATAAATAACTAACTCCCAATGTGCTGCGCTCGTGAGCAGTGACTAACACGTGCGTGCTGAGCAGTATGGTCTCACCGTTAGAGTCTACAGTATAACAAATTAACATGGCCTGGGACCTAAAGAAAAACAGGCACAACATGCTCAAACAACGCGTCTTGTGTACATTGGTGAGGTGAGCGCGCAGCTGCCTGAGCGAGCGTGCTTTCATGTTGTACGGTAAAATTCAATCTCCTCTTTTTTACTCCAGCTAAAGTTGTTAGTTAGCTAGGCGAGTAGGAGCGCAATCTGCAGGATACTAAGCGCAATAACATTTCTTAAAAAAAAAAAAAAAAAAAAAAAAAACGGTTGTAATCGGCGTCTTTTTGGCAGATGTTGATTATTTTCAAAAAGGCTATAATCGGCAGGCCGATGAATCGGTCGGGCCCTATCTTGGTGTGCAGCGAACGAGGCTTCTGTTTTGCGACGGGAAGGTTCTGTCTGAGGCCAGTGTCGGTATGACTGATGTTCAGCAGCCTCTAACAATAGGTTCTGCTCTCCCCAGGGACCTCCACTGGGGCAATGTTCTGGTGGAAACCACCAAGGCCAAGAAAGGGGCGGCGACCTTCCTCCTCGACGGAACAAACCACTCTTTGGACACCAAAGGGGTGCTCGTCCACATCATTGATTTCTCGCTGTCCAGGCTGGAAATCGGTCAGTCCTTGTTTTATTTTTCTTTAATTCCCTCCCATTCTTGGTTATCTGCTTTTTAAAGGGTAATCAATAATTCATTATGTGGTAGCCAGTAGGGGTAGGCAGGTTCTACTATGTGGGTTGGCTGGATTATTTTAATTTTCAGACCAGCAGCACTTTCTCTCAGTGTTACACGCTGGTGAAATAATGTCCCTTTCCAAAGATCTTCTGCTCAAACGGTCACGTAAAGGCTGTGATTAACTACGCCTGCATAATCTTGCAAAGTACAAAGTGTCGTAACATCAGGAATTTTTCTCCCATTGTCAAAGGTGATCCATTATACCACCAGGTGAGTGTGATAAGCCGTTACAAGCCGTGTTGAAAATCTGCCTCTTCAGAAGAGACCGATTTTTCACAGATTTTCATCACACTCAAACCTGGATGGTTGGTCGATGACAAACCTCTGCAGGTATAGCCTAGCCCCACCACTAGTGGGCGCTGTGCACGCTTCCATCACCCAATAAGTGGGTCCAGGCTCTTATTGTCGGCGGTGTCTCTTCCTCCAGACGGCCTGACGGTGTCATGTGACATCTCCAACGAAGAGGAGCTGTTCACGGGCCGGGGAGACTATCAGTTCGACATCTACAGGCTGATGCGGCAGGCCAACGGGTCAGTGTCCACAAACATTTCCCTTCCACACCCGTCCCTGGTCGGGTCGCCCCTCTAGGGGGTCACCGCCGTTGTCTTACCTGGCTCTCTCTTTTCCTCTCCAATGCGTGCAGCAACAACTGGAACGCCTACCGGCCCCACTCCAACGTCATGTGGCTCCATTACCTGAGCGGCAAGCTGCAATCCATGAAGTACCGGATGAATGGTGGCCGCGGCCATATCCAGATGCGGAAGATGCTCACACATTTCCACGAAAACGTGCTCCAATACTGTTCGGCCACCGATGCCCTCCGGAGCTGCCCTCTGTTCCAGTAGTGTGTGTGTGTGTGTGTGTGTGTGTGTGTGTGTGTGTGTGTGTGTGTGTGTGTGTGTGTGTGTGTGTGTGTGTGTGTGTGTGTGTGTGTGTGTGTGTGTGTGTGTGTGTGTGTGTGTGTGTGTGTGTGTGTGTGTGTGTCGTTTTTTATTTTTGGCATAATTTTTCAATAAATTTTAATTTTTGACGTGACGTATCCAGACCAGTGGAGTTAACCAATAGATACGACTTTACCATGTCCGATCGGTAAAACAGCAACGCTTTTGCTCCCGCCTATGTTGATACATCGATGTGATTGGTTAATGTTCTGGGCCAGGGGTGGCCCAGAATATACACGAGTATATTGCTCGTTCCCTGAGTGACTCGCTAAGCAAACTCAAATTGTGCTCTCGCGAGAACTCTGGATTTCCAGGGTAGTATCGGCTCCAACTATGGGCTTAAGGAAAATCGGTATTGGCGTATCGGTCATCGGCTAAGGCTGATGGGAAAAAAAAAATCTTTATCTGTCTTAAAAAATCCATATTGGTCGATCCCTAGTTAATAAATAAATGCGATGTAAACGTGGTATGTCTCTATAATTTTGATGGATGAGAGCGGACAGTATTAACTTGTGTTACATCATCACCCGTAGATAATGAGGCCTCATACAGGCTACTTATTAATCACAGACACCAACAGATGGACACTCTGGACTGGCTCATGTGTACTGTATCACTAGTTCATACATACGATTCTTTCAATACTGAAGTTTAACTGGGGAGAATATGAATCGATCATTGCAACGTGGCCCTAACTTTCGTATGGCATGTAAAGAAATGTTTTGGGACAGAGGAATTTGGTTTTATGCAAAGAAAGAACTCAAGTACTGTTTCTGGACTTGTTTGTGTAGACAATTCCTGGAATATACTTTTATTTAGTAATTTAAAAAATAAAAAGTAAGTCCTGCAAATACATTGTCAAGACGAAACAATACTTCAACGGACATACATAATATAATAAAACAAAGGCATATAAAAACAAAATTTATTCATTTCTTAAGATATAATACATTTTTGCATTTGAAACCAGCTCCAACTTGGTGTGTGTGTGTGTGTGTGTGTGTGAGAGCATTTACCGTCTTCCCCATACATGAAGTTACCGTAATGTGATGCTGTCGCTTGTTTTGAGTCATGATAAGGATTAAGGATCAATAATTGTTAACAATGTGTCGTATGTTTCTGTATCTATAGATATATATCCCTTTTTGTTCGTTTTAGTTTATTCTTTTTTTTTTTTTTACAAAGGAAGACTTAAAATGAATTCAAACGATAAGGCATCCCAAAATGGATGGAGACCGGACGCCCGGTTGTGTTTGTCAGAAGAGGTCAGGCATGTTCTGGAGAAGCACTTTTTGGTTGAGCTTTGAGGCGATGTAGACGGATGGAGCCTGCTGGTCAGGTTGCGGGTGGAGGCGATGTGCTCGTGTGCGTGAGGGTGGGTTTAAGGGTGGAGAGGCCTCTACTACTACAAAGCAAAGAGCATGGGGTTTGCGGCTGTCTTCTGAACTCTTCGTTCACCGTCCTAATATGGGCGTGACTCATCAACGCGGCCTGTCACCGGGGTAACGTAACTTATCTCAACCTGCAGGCGTGTGGACTCAGTGTATTGACTGGTAAGCGCCATAACAACAAAAACCTATTTATCCACCTTTTTTCGTCCGGCTTCAACAATTACAACTAATCTTTGAAGTCTTTACATCTGCACACTGCTGTAGCAGCTTGGTATCGGAACAAACGCTTTCATTTCTTTTCTTACTTCATTTTGAACAGGAGAATAAAAATATGGATCGGTCTAAAAATGGCCGCCGGTTGACAAAGGCGTGTGAATGGAAGCCAAAGGTGTTGTGTTGTACTTTTTGAAACCACTGAAGGTGCCAGTGACTGGATTCACTTCTGCAATCACTCACACGCTTCTCCGCATCTGGCAGCATCAAAACATTTATTTTCATCGTTTTCAATAAAAAATAAATTAAGTGATTGTGGGAGTAATAATTACAATTTCACATTCTCAGTTGTTCCTTGTTTTCCCCGCCAAAAAAACCGATGCAGAGCTTTTTGAAACGATTACAATCAACATGCTCATGTGTGCAGGTAGGTCTGTCCTCTTTTCTCGCTCGTACTTTGTTGGCTCCTTATTTGTGCTCTGAATGGCGGGGGGAGAACCCTGAGTCAACTCCACACGTTGAGAACCCCCTCGGTGACGACGCAGGGGGCCATTGGAAGAGCGCCATCCCATCATGTGCTGTCTTCATAGTGTAAGGCCCTTGTGTGTTGAGAAGCGATGAACTGAAGCGATGACCGTTTATGTGCGGGTGTGTTGGGTGGGGGGGGGGGCGTCCGTCCCTCAGAAGGAGAAGTATTTGGTGTACCACTCCTGCTTCACCCCCTCCGTCCCGCCGCCACCTCTGCTCTCAAGGTAGGACCCCCTTTAAAGACAAGACACAGCGGCGCACGGTCAGAACCAGGTGGGCGTGGTGGGCGGGGCTACCTGGTCCAAAATAACCAAAGCCCCCCAACATGACCATGCTACCACCACTTATAAAAAATGCTGAAAATAGTGGGCGGAGGGCTCCCACTATTTTCGGCGTTTTTTGTCAGGGCTTTGGTTATTTTGGATTTGCTCCATAGATGTGTTACTGTTGAGTGACACGAGTGTTTGTCTAGACCCGTAGGTAGGCCTGCTGTTGATATAATGTGAGGTAATGAGAAAGAAGCAATATTATTAACAAACATGTTGATTTTTTACTAATTGAGATTAGCTACAGTTTCCGTATTCGTCGAATAAGAAAACCTCCTACTTCCTCTGATTGTGCGGCGCGGGATTCGTTTTTAATGACGTCATACCCAATCACCCCACTAACCCCCCCCACACTACACCGCTGGTCAGAACCACGGAGCCCGTCAGAGAGGGAGGGGGGCGGAGCATCATCACACGACGGACGCACAACGGGGGCGGGGCTTACCTGGCGTGCTGGCCTTGCGGCGGGTGCAGGCGCGTCTCCCGGGACGACGGCTTGACGTAGCGGATGCCCATCTGGGGGGAGGGGCAGACGGGCAGCGGGGCGGTGGGCGCCGGGGTGGGCGGGGTGCAGGAGCTGCGGTGCGCGCGGGCCGCCGAGCGGGGCAGCGAGGGCGAGGCGTGCGGCCCCAGGGAGAGCGGCGTGTGCTTGTGCGGCAGCGAGGAGGTGGAGTAGTGGGGGTGGGAGGCCGAGGAGTGCGGGAGGGTGGAGGAGGCGCGCTGCGTCAGCGGCGGGGAGGCCGAGTGCGGCGGGAAGAGGACCCGGTCGAAGGAGGAGGAGGCGGCGGCGGGGGCGGAGCCCAGGCGCGGCGGCGGCTCCTCCGGTTGCTTCCTCTGTCAGACGGGGGACACACACACACGGCCACAAGCGTTACCGGCGGCGCCACGCCCCGGCTATCTGCTCGCTGATTGGTTGTTTGGTGTGTGTGTGTGTGTGGGGGCGTCGTGACGCGAACGAACATCAGAACGTACAATCGATCTCACCCCCATGGTGGGCGTGGTGCTGCCGGGGCGGGGCTTATCGCGGAGCCAGGCGCTCTCTCTGCCGTTGTCCCCGGACTCCGGGGGGTGCACCTGCAGCAGGTGGCGCTCGTCCTGG
>NC_082384.1:22784727-22790248 GCF_031168955.1 Gadus macrocephalus
GTTGTGACAGACTAACGACCGGTAAGTGAGTTGTCACGGTGATGACGTGGGGTCGGTTGTAACAGACTTACGACCAGTAAGAGGGTCGTGACTTAGATGACGTGGGGTCGTTTGTAACAGACCAACGACCAGTAAGCGAGTCGTTACGGTGATGACGGTTGTAACAGACTAATGACCAGTAAGCAGGGGGTCGGTTGTCACAGACTAATGGTAAGCGAGCGGCGACGGTGATCACGTGGCGTCGGATGTGACAGACTAACGACCGGTAACTGTGTCGTGACGGTGATGACGTGGCGTCGGTTGCGACAGACTAACGACCGGTAGGCGGGGCTCGGTCGTGACGGACGGACAGAAAGTCGTGACGGGGATGACTCACCTCGTTGGTGGCGTCCTGCAGCTGTGACCTCAGGTCCTCCCTCTCTCTCTCTAGCCCGCGCCGCAGCTCCCCGTTGCTCCTCCTCTCCTCCTCCAGACGAGCGCACACCTGCCCCCCCCCACACACACACCCCCCGCCCCGTTTAGCTCCATGTGAACACGGCTTCAGCTAGCGGTAGCGCGCTGGTAGCTGGTAGTAAATTTCATAGTTATACATACATGGATACATACGTATTTTTGACGGTAATATTTTTTTCGTTATTTATTCCCCATTTTGTGGGAAACAAATGAATCTTACATTTGTTATTATCTTTTGTCACCTCATCACAGTATCTTTGAATTAACCCGAATTCACCCGTGTATGAAACAACCTTTAATATTACAAAGGTTATTTTTGCGATTTTTGTAAAGATGTATGTGACACAGCAGATTAAACATCGCTGCGTTCTGTACTTTTGCACATTTATACTTGTTTTTAGCTTTTATTCTATTTGTAACATAGTGTTTGCTGCTGCTGGAAGTGCAATTTTCAGAGGGAACCTTCCAGACGGATTAATAAAGCTCCTATCTATCTATATATCTATCGAGGTTCTAATATTCGAGTGTTTCATAAGCGCTTGCTGATGAACAACATAAAAAGAGCTTCATGAATGAATCTCCAACCAATTCGTCTCGTTACTCGTAATCTCCTTCTCCTCCTCGAAGCCCCGAGGGGGGGGCGCGACCCCGCCCACCAACCCACCTCCTGGTTGGTCTTCCTCTCGGAGCTCAGCGCCTCCTGCACGCACTGCAGCTCGGCGGCGTGCCTCCTCATCACCTCCTCGATGGCCCGCCGCACCTGCTCCTTCAGCCGCCGGCGGTCCTCCTCCGCCTTCTCCCACAGCCGCTTCTTCTCCTCCTCCAGCGCCTGCTGCAGCCGGCCCTTCTCCGCCTCCAGCTGCTCCCGGTGGCCGTCCAGCTGCGAGCGCACGCGCACCCGCTCCACCTCCGTCTCCATGCGCAGCCGCTCCGCCTCCTCGTCCGCCTCCCGCCGCAGACGCTCGCGGCGTTCCTCCGCCTCCTTGAGCAGCGCCTGCTTCTCCTCGTCGCGGTCCTTACGCAGCCGGTGGCGCTCCTTCTCCGTCTGCTCCTTCTCGTGCTCCCGCTCCCGCTGCAGGGCGTCCCGCTCGCGCTCCAGCTCCTTCTGCAGCTTGTCCCGCTCGTTGTCGGCGTGCTTCTGCACGCGCCGCAGCTCCTCCGTCTGGGCGCGCACCATCTCCGAGCGCAGGCTGGACAGGGCCTCGGCGTGCTGCAGGGTGCAGCACGCACATGAGCAGGCGCGGGGCAAACGTGCACGCACGCAAGCACGCACACGCACGAGAACGACCGCACACACACACACACACACACACACACACACACACACACACACACACACACACACAGAGACACACGGACAAACAGACAGACACACGCACACATGCACACATGCACACACGCACACACACACACACACACAAACAAACAGGCGGAACATCTGTACACACAGTCTGCGGTTTGTGTTTTAGTGAACACAACAAGGACAGAGTCTGCTTCGGCTCAGGGCGAGCTTGAGCAGCAGAGGGTTTGCCCCCGAATCTAAGGACCCTCGCACACCCCTCACACATCTCTAAGAGCCCTAAAACGCTGGGAACACTAATACGCCAAGAGCCCAAAATTGCTCAGCACCCTGAAAGGCTGATTACTATAATACACAGAGCATCCTGTGATGGGCACCCTAAAATGCAGGAACACTACAAGCCAAAGCACGCAGCCGTGTTGGGACGAACACGAACCAACGCTTTAAAAGAGACTTGAGACCTCCCGAAGCGAGGGAGGAATAAAGCCTGCACGCCATGCGCTGTCCTTGACTAAAACACAGAGATTCTATTTTAGTTTTTTGGGTTGTGAGACAAATCGAAATGTGCACACATTGGGCTTCGGGCTGATATAGTACTGTAAAATGTCAAGTAAAGCTTGAGATAAAACATGGAGACTATATATCTGTGTGTGTGTGTGTGTGTGTGTGTGTGTGTGTGTGTGTGTGTGTGTGTGTGTGTGTGCGTGTGTGTGTGTGGTGCGTTCATCTGTCTGTGAGTCCATCTGTGTGTCGGTCCATCTGTCTACCTGCCTATCAGTGTCAGTGCTTGTTGTAAGTCGCTTTGGATAAAAGTATCTGCCAAATGCCCTAAATGTAAACGCGTGTTTGTTCATGCGTATGCGTGCGTCTGTGTGTGTGTGTGTGTGTGTGTGTGTGTGTGTGTGTGTGTGTGTGTGTGCGTGTGTGTGTGCTACCTGGCGTATCTGCCGGGCCTGGTCGCTCTTCTTGCCGTTGCTCTGCAGCTCCAGCTCTCTGTTCCGACTCTGAAGCCGACTCAGCTGGTTCTGCACCTCCTCCAGCTCCGCACACACACACACCTGGCAGCCTCTACGGCTCAGCAACTCCTCTGACCCACGCACACACACAGGCACGCACGCACGCACGGGCACACACAGACAGACACGCACACACACACACAAGCACAAACACACACACACGCACACACAAACACATACACACACACACACACAGACACGCACACACACGCACAAACACACACACACACGCACACACAAACACATACACACACAGACACGCACACACACGCACAAACACACACACACGCACACACAAACACAGACACAGACAGACAAACGCACACACACAGACACACAGACACACACACACACACACACACACACACAAACACCCATTAATAAACACGCTAAAGAAACATCTGAATGCATACAGCCACATTGGCTGCCAAAGAAATGTTTTGGATGGCCATGATCACTCCAGGTTTCTTGTTATTGACTTGTTTGGTTTACAACACGGACGTCGCTTTTCTTTTCAGCGGCATGCTGTACCCCTCGTCGTTAGGTTGGAGGTCACAGGTCAGAGGTCAGCGTGCAGGACCGCTATACCTGCTGTGCTTTGCAGTTCATCCTCCTGCAGCAGTAGCCTCTCCTTGGCCACGGCAAGCTCCTCCTCTGCACGCTTAGCCCCGCCCTCTGCCTCAGAGACACGCCTCCGCCCCAGCTCAAGCTCCTCCTCCAGGTCCTGAGAACAACATGGCGGCGGCACAGTGGGTGGAAGGTAGGTGGACGGAGGACGTTCGATGGAGACGAATGCTCCGTGCGGTCGTTGACTCGAGACGGAGAAGGAGTTTGGCCGCGATTTACAATCAGAGAGGGGGAGACAGAGAGAGAGACGGGGAGGAGGGGAGAGAGAGGGAGAGAGAGAGAGATATACAGGGAGGAGGAGGGAGCAGAGCAAGCGAGGGAGGGATGGAGAGAGGCAGAGAGAGAGAGGGAGAGAGAGAGTGAGAGGGAGAGAGAGAGAGAGAGAGAGAGAGAGAGAGAGAGAGAGAGAGAGAGAGAGAGAGAGAGAGAGAGAGAGAGAGAGAGAGAGAGAGAGAGAGAGGGAGAAAGGGAGGGAGAGTCATAGGTGCAATGCAGAAAGAGGAGACTGATGGAATGATGCTGCGTATGTACATACTGTATGCTTAATGGCACTTTACTACTCACTACTAGAACCTATTACTACTAACGGGATTAAATCCATTGTGCCATTTTAAAAGGCATCATCGTCGGGAGCTCTGCCCTCCCAGCCCCAGCCCCTTTCCTCTGGTTTATTAGATAACATTTCAGTGCTGCAATTGCAACTTGTTATGTATTATCATGAAAAAGCTTCTAACATAGATATATTGTGGCACTGCGTGCACAGCAAAACTTCATTAAAAAACGACCTGAGTATCTTTTATGAAAGGATAAAAGAAGAAATGTGAATGTTGAAAATATTCCTGAAGTGCCGCTGCCTTTTAAAAGCTGTATTCCGTGGAATATAGCCTTCAATAAAGTACGTCTTCAAAACAACAGGATCAGATCCAAGCATTAACCTACAAGCAGGCCAGTGTGGCTGCGTGTGTAAGCCATGTGTGAGGGGTAGCATCGCGTTGAGACACTGCAGCTCTCTCTGGTCTGATTAAAGAGGGTGGAGATGGCAGCGATACGATAACACTCTTCTCACGACGCTGTAACGATCGGGTCAGGGCGAACGCAACACACGCGACCGGGGCTTCTCTGTCTCACGGTTAACGACGCATCTGTGCTGATGCACGATTGTTTGGGTTTCGACCGTGAGGAAACCCTGTGGTTTGAGACACACATGGTAAATGGGCTGCATTTATATTGCACTTTTATCCAAAGCGCTTTACAATTCACCCATTCACGCACACATTCACACGCCGACGGAAGCGTCAGCAATGCAAGGCGACAGCCAGCTCGCCAAGAGCAGATAAGGTGCCGGTGCCTTGCTCAGGGACACCTCAAGTCGGGAGGAGCAGGGGATCGAACTAGCAACCTTGCGGTCACCAGCCAGCCCGCCCTAGACAGATAAAGGAGGCGCTGGAGCAGAAGTCAAGAAGGAAAGCTATGCTACAATAAATGAGTGCATAATACAATAAATGAAACAAACAGAGCGTCGTCAAACATGTACCAACAGCCAGGAGGAGGAAACAGGGCAGCAGGGAGCAAAGGCAGCGCTGGGGGAGTCTCTTAACGCCGGACTCTTGGGGTTGTCTGGCTGTGCGTCAGTGTTCACAGACGCCTACTGCTGCTCACGTGCCGGTAATGGTGGTGCAGGGCCTGTATCCTGCCCCAGCCACTCATTAGCAGCCAGTTTGGCAGGGCGCGAGCACTCAAGGAATGGCAGCCTGTGGTTAGACAATCCAGATCCGTCCTGCGTATCGCTCTTCCTCTCACTCCCTCTTTGTCTCTCGATCCACCACCCCCATTTTATTTCCCATCTCACTTGCTATTACTTTCACAATCTTTGATCTCCCTCGCTCTGTCTCTGTCTCTCTCTCTCCCTCGCTCTCTCTCTCTCTCTCTCTCTCTCTCTCTCTCTCTCTCTCTCTCTCTCTCTCTCTGTCTCTCTCTCTCTCTCTCTCTCTCTCTCTCTCTCTCTCTCTCTCCTCCTCTCTCTCTCTCTCTCTCTGTCTCTCTCCTCTCTTCTCTCTCTCTCTCTCTCTCTCTCTCTTCCTTCTCACTCTCATTCTCTCTATGTATGGCTCTCTCCCTGCCTCCC
>NC_082384.1:22795348-22837848 GCF_031168955.1 Gadus macrocephalus
CCCGCCCCTACCGGCGCCGCTTATCGATAGCCGTATCGCCATAGAATGACGATGACGGTCTGATCAAACTATCGGACCATCTTGCAGCCATATAGGCCGACCTGAATAAGGAATACGAGGTTGTACAGGAAACGGTTCGAAAAAAACAAAGGGGTTGTGGAATGGACTACGGAAATAAACAGGCAGGTGGTGGTGGGATGATGAAAGCCTACTTTGAGTCACATGAGTCTTTTTTAAAGCTATGCTGTGCCGATGGTATGGCATAGGCTGCTTCTAGACTGGGATATCAGTCCATCAATCTAAGAAGCGATGTGATGTGCAGAACCTAAGTAGGCTTCCTAGTCACATCGAGGCTATGGACCTCAGGTGCTGTTTGGAGAGTGTCATCTTGTTGTGCTTGTGCATACCTGGCGATAACAGGGCACTATTAACATGCACCTTATCATAGGCCCACATCTTCCCTGCTGCTCCCGTCACACCCATGGCAACAGTCTCAATAACAGTCCTATTGCATATCATATCATAAAAGTGCACCTGCCCAACACACACATCAGGAGACAATACCCGGACATCCACAAATAACCCCCCTAAAAATAGCACCATCTGAATTTCACTGTCAAAGAGGTTCTCGAGAGATGTTACTGTTTTCAACTTTAAACAGAGTCGTATGCGCCTGTAGTCGTGTTGGAAGTCAATGATGTCCTTCCGATGGGGGACATTGTGCTTTGACACGTCCACAGCTGCAAGCCGTCGGACAGCTGCAATCTACGAGGGCAACATCAGTTATGATGTGCGCACTAAACACACTATTTAACTAGATTTGGATAGTGTTGCAAATGTTGACCCGTGAGAACAGCCAAAGTATAACGGGAGAAACATTATGACGCCGGACGTCAGTGCTCATGTCCGCGTGTGCGTGAAATATAGGAGGGGGCGTCGTAGTACGCACAAACCATGGACCTAACTCTCGCGAGAACTGACAGGACGAAATTTGAAAACAGGCGGCAGTCGGTAGCAGCAAAACAGTGAATCAACAGGGGGAAAACATCTAATAGGATATCCCACCAGGTACATGTATACAAACTATTTTTTGTATTGTTGCGACTCCGGATAAATATTTTACAAACTAGATCTGTTAACATAAAATTGTGAGGTTACCGCAAGTTTTGTGTGTTTGTTGTTGTGGGATATGGGTAACGGTGATGCTAGCTAACGCTGAATTGACCCATCGAGATGTGACTCCTATTCTTGACAAAAGAAACGCGTATGCGTGTGTACATTACAATTCGCATGCACTGTTGGTTAACCTCTTCCGTGTACACGATTCCCCCCGTGAAGAAAGATGACGGCCGACAGCGAGATGGAGATAAAGGAGGCCTTCAACAGAGCCCAGAAGGGCCACAACAACAAGGCCAAGCTGGTGGCCGTCCTGAAGAGTCGCTACAACAAGGTAGGACGTTTTCCTTCAGTGGCTAACAGTTACTGTGCCTTCTTAGCAAAACTACACTTTCATGTTTCATTGTCATGGTTGTGCGGTGTGCGAGGTTGCTTATGGCGCTGGATCCTTGGTGTTGTTGAGCAGCTAAAGAAATGCTCAACCTTACAAATCGCATCTACCTCTTAACTTTAACCTCTTCAGTGTGGTTAACCTATTTCCTTAGCAGCTAGAGAATCAAAACAGAAACAACAAAGAGGACCAAATAGTAACAGATAAATAAAACGTAAAATAAAACTACAAAAGTTTAAATTTTTCTATAAATCTGCATGTGTCATTCCTGATTGGATGTCAGACTTGATTCTTCATGGTAAAGAACCTGATCACAATCACTGCCTATCCACAGTTGGAGGACAAGACGTTGTTCCATGAAAAGTTCATCCACTACCTAAAGTACGCCATGATCGTGTACAAAAGGGAGCCCGCTGTGGAAAATGTCATCGAGTTTGTCGCCAAGTTTGCCTCAAGCTTCCAGTCTTCTTCTAAAAACGACAAAGAGGGGGAGCAGCAGCAGGAAGAGGAAGACGAGGAGGAGGAGGAGGAGGATGACCATCCTTTTCTCACCTTCATCTTTAACTTCCTGTTGGAGGTACACATGCTTGTTGTTGTGGTTGACCCTGCACACGTCACTCAATCTATGACTTCTAATATCTTTGTGTGTGTGTGTGTGTGTGTCTATGGGTTGTTGATGCTCCATCTGTCTCTTCTCTGTGGTCTGTCTACCCTTTCACACATCCATACCCTGCCCATTGCCCCGGCTTCCCTCTCAGTCCCACAAGGCCAACAGCCACGCGGTGCGTTTCCGTGTGTGCCAGCTGATCAACAAGCTGCTGGGCAGCATGTCGGAGAACGCCCAGATCGACGACGACCTGTTTGACAACCTCCACCAGGCCATGCTGATCCGCGTCACCGACAAGTTCCCCAACGTGAGGATCCAGGCCGCCTTGGCCATGACCCGGCTGCAGCAGCCCCAGGACCCAGACTGCCCCACCGTCAGTGGTGAGGGAACCCCTGGACATTACTATTAGTTCTGTTATTTGTTATATTTATTTTTTACTAATTGGTTATTGGCTTTTTGTGATTGCTCATTGAACAATGTAATATATCGGAAACAGAAAGCAATGTATGGCTCCTCTCCAGCCCCTGCTGCAGAGCGAATTCAAATCGCCGGCAGAATGGCCTGGGGGTACCCAGTCTAACACCGTAATCTATCTAAACATAACCGCATTTCACATTAATCGCATCGTTTGCTGCGTTACCAACGTTGTCTATGGTGACTTAGGGTGCGGGATGTTCAATATCAATAAGGTTGAGTACAGAAGGCGGGTTGATCCAATAAGTGGTAGTGTATACCCGCACACCATTGGCATGTATGTGCGCTTGTCTCTGTGTGCGTGTGTGAACGAGAATGACGGGGAGAAAGGGTGCTATGCGGAGATGAATGATCGGAACGATATTTATAGTTAAAAATCCCCCCCAATTTTTTTGCAGAATCAATTTGTGGCGCTCAGTGTTGTTTCTGTGGCGCTCAGTGTTGTTTCTGTGGCGCTGCGCCACACATTGGTCTGTGTATGGGAAACACTGAAATAATAAAGGCTGGCCAGCCAGTACCTCTTCGTTTACGAGAGTCTTGCTATGGACAATCCCCTCCCAGCCGTTTGGCTTTTGCAGAGGTGCACAGCCAGTTAGAGCAGACAGAATTTAGTTTTATTTTTTTTATTATGAAAGCTCCGCCGCCCACCCGGTTGAGGCTTCCACCTTGTGCCTTTTAACCTTTGGTTCAACCAGTTTGGTCTCATGGTAATTCCAACTGGGAGTCCCGACGTCCTAGCTCCCCAGTCATGCCCTCTATATAACTCCTAACTCCGCACACTCACTCGAACTGTTCCCCTCCCCGTGCAGCCTACATGCTGATCCTGGACAACGACTCCAACGCGGAGGTGAGGCGCGCGGTGCTGTCGTGCATCGCCATGTCGCCCATCACGCTGGTCAAGGTGCTGAAGCGCACGCGGGACGTCAAGGAGAGCGTCCGCAAGCTGGCCTACCAGGTAACCCACGATGGAGTCGCTCTAACTGGTTGCCCGGTTTTAACTTGATACGCCCAAAGTCAGAAGTAGTGAAATGTATGCAAGGATGCACACATGACGACCATCAGGGCTATTGATACGTTTGTCTTTGGCAATCGGCAGGATGTGGGTGAATGCGTGGCCTGGCTTTGTGTTTCAGGTTCTTGCCGATAAGGTGCACGTCAAGGCTCTTAGCATTGCCCAGAGAGTGACTCTATTAGAGGAGGGCCTGCACGACACCTCAGGTACCGTGTGTGCATTACTTGACATCTTAAAACAAAGTGTTGTTAACGGCTGAGTAGCCCCCATCACAGCAGGATGTAAACCCAGGGCTCTGTGTCTCTGTGTCCCAGAGGCCGTCAGGGAGGCTGTGAAGACCCGGCTCCTGCCCTCCTGGCTCAAGCACCTTGACGGCGACGTCGTGCTGCTGCTGCCCAGGCTGGACGTGGAGAACTGCTCGGAGACGGCCCTGGAAGTGCTCAAGGCCATCTTCACCAACATGCCCGAAGAGGAGATGCTGAAGGACAGGGTGCAGCTCGGCACGAGGTACGGTCCCCAGAAGGGAAGAATGGAGTCTTGTAGGGGTGCAACGGATCACAAAACTCACGGTTTCGGATTAGGGGTGTGCACGCGTACACGGTTAGTAAATCATAACCGTTTACGAAAAATCTGTGAACGAAAAAAATAAATAATAATCACCGCGCAAAATAATCATTGTTTCAATGGGAATCGCGACGGTCCATACTTTCAAGTTTACATATTTGTAATTCATAATTTGTCCCAGCGTTTATACCACAGATACTCTAGGGTCTATAGCATATAACCGCATTTTCTGATTACAGTTTAATGGAACAGTAAGCTGACAACATCCTAATTAACACCGCAACTGCAAATTAACCACACAGAGATAACCATGGCAACCGGTCAAACCAATGTTCTTTTTGCGATCATACTGCTCGCGCAAAAAATCATTAATTAATAAAAAAAAACGCTTAACCGTGTACACGAAAAAAAAAGGGGTCATGTCACCGTTTACAATTTTTTGTAAACGATCCGAACACACCTAGTTCGGATCGTGTCACGGTTTCTGTCGTGTTTTATTTGGCATTTTGTAAATCCATTGATTTCGGTTGGAAGACTCATTGCTCAGTGCAAGGGGGGTTGGTTGTAGTCTTTTCGCTCGGTTCTAGCCCTACTGCTGATACGGAGAACCGAGCGAAAGACTACAACCAAACATAAACATGTCCGTTTTCCGTTTCAATGGGATTTACGGAACGCCAAATAAAACACAACAGAAACTGTGTTTTGCTACGATACTTGATGATGTTGTTAATACCAGAATTGTCCTTTAAACCTGCGCTGATCACGTGAACGCACAACTTTCTTTTTTTTTTTTTATCGGCCTATCCGCGAATCACTTGCGTCCCGAACCGTGAGGGTTGATCCGTATGGATCACGGGTAACCTGTGAACCGTTGCACCACGTGTGTGTGTGTGTGTGTGTGTGTGTGTGTGTGTGTGTGTGTGTGTGTGTGTGTGTGTGTGTGTGTGTGTGTGTGTGTGTGTGTGTGTGTGTGTGTGTGTGTGTGTGTGTGTGTGTGTGTGTGTGTGTGTGTGTGTGTAGGCCTGACGCAAGCAGTGCATCGACGTGTCTGTTGTCCACAGTAAGCTGATCCCGGGGGACGCTCTGAGCTGCGAGAACGTGATCTACTGGAGGGCTCTGTGTGAGTTCGTCAGGGCCAAGGGGGACGAGGGAGAGGAGATGCTGGAGAAGATCCTGCCGGACGCCGCCACCTATGCCGACTACCTCCAAGGGTGAGACCACGGAGGTCCATGGTGTCGGGGCCCATGGTGTTGGGGCCCATGGTGTCGGGACCCATGGTGTCGGGACCTGTGCTAGGGGACACATTTGGGCCCTTTTTAGTTGAATGCAATGGTATTGTTATTAATAGTGTACAACTCAGCTTTAATGCTGAGCTTAAGTAGCTGTGATTCCGCTGAAGGCTAATTTGAGGTCCCGCTAATGTGATCGGTGTATGGCTGTGTGCCCTCAGCCAACGTGCACATCCTGGCATTCATTAGCATCCTCCTTAATTGGAAGGCCAGTGATCCATCGGTGAGTCATGCTTGGGATTCTCAGAGAATGTGCGTGTAACTCTGTTATCGCAATGCAGTTTCTCTTTTTAGTACCTCTTGACAGTTTTTTTTTCTTGTCCGTTTATTTTCACAACAGGATAGTTTGACAATACACATTCTGATTAAACTGTGTGTGTGTGTGTGTGTGTGTGGCGTCAGCATTATGTCCACAACGTTGCGGGCGGCGATATGTTATTCCCCAGCGTCGCCGCGGGCCGTGCCGTGACTGACGCGTCCCTGGCCCCTGCCGCGCTCTAGGTTCGTGAGGACGGTGCCCGTGCTGTCGGAGGCGCAGAGGGCCGAGTTCAACTCGCTGGAGATGGCCATGAGGAAGGAGTTCATCTCCCAGCAGCTCATCCATCTTGTCGGCTGCCTGGACACTAACGAGGAAGGGGGCAGGTCAGTAGTGGAGGGGGTGGGTCAGTAGTGGAGGGGGCAGGTCAGTAGTGGAGGGGGTGGGTCAGTAGTGGAGGGGGTGGGTCAGTAGTGGAGGGGGTGGGTCAGTGTGGGGGGGGTGGGTCAGTAGTGGAGGGGGTGGGTCAGTAGTGGAGGGGGTGGGTCAGTAGTGGAGGGGGTGGGTCAGTGTGGGGGTCGAGGAGGGACCAGCGGAGGATGGAGGGGGAGCAGGGAGGGGCCAGTTGAGAACTGACGGGAACTCGATGATCATTGATCTTGTGTCAACCGGAGGTCAGGAGAGCTAAGGTCATTTTAAACCTTTTTAAATGAATCGACTCAAATCGATTTCAAAATCGTAAGAATATGCTTGCGTCTTTCCACCGATTTAATATCACGGAGCATAAATTGCACTTTAGGAAACGCCATGAATGCAATCAAACCAAGGGATCCTGCGGTGTTGTGTTGCCGTCTGGGCCTGTAAAGTGACCAGCGGCCGCCGCCTCTGATGCTGCCGAGTCCCCGCTGTGCAGGAGGCGTGTTCTGGCCGTGCTGCAGGAGTTGCTGTGTCGGCCCCAGACGCCCGCCTCCCTGGTGTCCCTGCTCACGGAGAAACTGCTCAGCCTCATCCCCGACGACAACCGCCGCATACAGATGGTATACGAGCGCACCAACGCGCGCACACACACACACACACACACACACACACACACACACACACACACACACACACACACACACACACACACACACACACACACACACACACACACACACACACACACACACACACACACACACACACACACACACACACACACACACACGTGTGTGTTAACTCTGGAGAAACTCCCTCGTTGATTCTCATCCGTCTACTATCTCATCCAAGTCGAGAAACAAAGGAGCAAAACATTTGATTTTCCCTGCTATGATCATTAGTTTACTTGCAAAAATATTTTCCCATCTTTTATATTTTTTTGGCATTGTTCACGCTCGTTATTTTGGATACAGAGAGATGTGAAATTTAGTTTCATTTGAAAACAAAACCAAGGAATATATTACCCAGACTTCCCGTGGGTGATGAATAAATTACACCACTTCGTATCGTACTCAGCCCAGTAACCCAATTCTACAAAAAAACAATTGTAGCGTAGACGGTTCAAACAGGGGAATGCACTCAGGCCTACCCACCACTGGGTTACCATAACACTGTGCCACACGCGTCGCTTCCATTCCCTGATGCCGACGCTGCGCTCTGCCCCCGGATCCCCAGGTGGCGGAGATCATCTCTGATGTCAGGGAGCCCATCGCCGAGGCCGGCCCGCCCCTGGACGGAGCCCAGGAGCGCCGGAAGCAGATCAAGGTACGGAGAGAGGCCCCCCCCGGGAGCGGCGGGATTAGCAGGAGAGGCACGGTGGAGCCGTGCTCCTCGGCTGTCGAGGAGGCGTCTGACGTCCTGCTGATAACGCTCGCACTCGGGGGAAGTGAGAACGTGACGAGAGACGAGAGGGGTGGAGGAGTGTTAATGTGCCTCAGTGTTAAAGATAAGGCTGAATAATTAAGATGGTGTAACTGCGATTTTTTTATATTTTTTTGGCCTCGGCAAAGAGCTTATCAGGAAAGGTTGCGGTAATAAACAAGAGAACAATTATAACAGAAATAATGCAATGAAATAGATTTTTATACTGTTTCCATATGCAGTAGGTGACATAGAATACAAATGAAATTGCAATCTCGTAATATAATTATCTTGCAGCCCAACAAAGACTACAATTGTATATTCAATCTTTTCAGCTGTATTATTTATTATTTCTACACCGTTCCCTCGTATTCTCCATCCAAGCCGTTGCCATCCGCATGTACTGCCTCTGAGCCTAACCCTTAGTGGTCCCACGCTGCCTGTGGCGACGTCTCCTCCACGCCTCCAGCTCGCGGAGGTGAAGGTGCGCATCCTGGAGGCCCGCCAGGCGCTGGACGACTGCATCGCCGCCCAGGAGTTCAGCAACGCCGCCCAGTTCAAGGACTCCATCACGGAGCTGGAGAACCAGCGCAACCTGGTGCTGCAGGAGACGGCCGAGGGCAGCCAGCCCGTCGACCGGGAGGTCCGCACGGAGAAGGCACGCTTACACGCTCGCACGCACACACACACACAGGCTGGGCTCCTGCATGGCGTTCTCTACTTTAACCACCTAGAGGCCTTTAGAGGGGCTACATGATACTCTCTACTTTAACCACCTAGAGGCCGTTGGAGGGGCTACATGTTAGTCTCTACTTTAACCACCTAGAGGCCGTTAGAGGGGCTACATGTTAGTCTCTACTTTAACCACCTAGAGGCCGTTAGAGGAACCACATGTTACTCTCTACTTTAACCACCTAGAGGCCGTTAGAGGGGCTACATGTTAGTCTCTACTTTAACCACCTACATGTGTTTAGAGGAACCACATGTTAGTCTCTACTTTAACCACCTAGAGGGCTCTCGAGGAACAACATGTTAGTCTCTACTCTGACCACCCTGAGGCCGTTAGAGGAACTACATGTTAGTGTCTCCTGCCTTCGCTTCACTAGAAGGCATAGGCGGGTGCTTGCTTGCAACGTTGATGCAATGCTTCCTAGTTCATTATCCTCTCCCTCTCCGGTCTTGCATAATGAAATGCTCTGGGATGAGTGGCTGATGGTGTTTTTTTCCCCTGCTGCTATAGAGCGACCCAGATACTCTCCTGAGGTGTCTGACCATGTGCGCCGAGCTGCTGAAGCAGATGAACATCAAGACCCGCATCGGGCCCACCTTGAGCGCCATCGTGTCTTCTCTGGTAACCCCAGCCCTACGTACCTCCACCATTCTCTCTCTCTCTTGCTTTCTCTCGCGCCCTCTCTCTCGCGCCCTCTCTCTCTCCTCTCTCTCTCTCTGGCCCTCTCTCTCTCTCTCTCGCCCTCTCTCTGTCTCTAGCTCACCCTCTTTTACCAATGAAACTGAAAACACACCCAACAGTAGCTTTTAATTCAGCCCTGAATAATGCATGTGTGTAAATGTTTTAAGCAATGAGCTGCTGTGAGACAAACGTGTTGGTCTGGTGCCCTGTGCTGTGTGTAAACGTCCAGAGCTTATCTCGTCCCCGTGTCTCTGTCTCTAGATCGTACCCTGCATCGCCAACGCTCATCCCGCCGTGCGCAACATGGCGGTGGTGTGTCTGGGCACGAGCGCGCTGCACAGCAAGGAGCTGGCCAAGGCTCACATGGTGCTGCTGTTGCAGGTAAGGCCCCCTCGAGAAGACGAGGAACCTCACTTTTTCAAAGTCAAACTCAAAGTGAGCTTTATTGACAATTCCAACAAATGGTCAAGACAAATAGAAGAACTGACATTTTGTTTGTCTCTGACCCCGGTGTGTTAATTATAAAAGGATAAAATGAGGTCAAATAAAATCAGTAATATTTAAATTGAATTAATTCTAAATAGTGCAAAATAGTCATGAATGGTGCGGAGGTAGGCAAAACAAAATGCTACGTAAAAAAATAAATAATAGTAATTTAAACATATGTAGTGTATATTAATGACTAATAGAGTACAATTGCAAACATTGCATGGCAGGGCTATTGGATGATGTTTATACTGTTTGTCTTCTGGAGTGTAATTCAGTCAGTTATGCTCTATGACTGGGTCGAATAATATGGCGAAACTAAAATCGAATTAAATCGAATTATTGATGAACGCCCCTCCCCTGTAGATCGCCCAGCTGGACGAGGTGAAGATCCGTATCAGCGCTCTGCGCTCAATCATCGACCTGCTGCTGCTCTTCAGCTTCCAGCTGCTCTCCGAGAAGCCTGTCGCTCAGGCCACGCCGGCCTCCCATTCGCCGGGCGGGCAGGAAGAGGAGGAGCCAATGGAAGAGAAGGGAGACTTGGCGGGGGACACGGCTCAGAGCATTCTGCAGCTGCTGTCGGAGTTTCTCGATGGAGAGGTGTGTGGGCCTTTTTTTTTTTTTTTTTGGGTACCTTTTTTATCCAAAAGCAACCTAGAATAAGTGCATCTATCCTGAAGGTTACTCAAAAAGTATAAGAATCATTTTGAGTTTATAAAATAAGCAAACTGCTTTAGCACTATCTAACAGAGGTGTTGAAGGTGGGGCCACCAACTGCTTGGCTTGTAATGAGTGGCCTGTACTGGCCTGTACTGGCCTGTACTGGCCTGTACTGGCCTGTACTGGCCTGTACTGGCCTGTATTGTGTAAGGTGCGAGTAGGTACTTCAACAATGGTGTCGTCATCTATGACAGCATTGTGTAGCAACTTTCATGTGAGTAGGATCCTCGATAGATCTATGAACAATGTAATCAGTTATTTAGCCTGTAAATGTACAACTCGTATGGAGAGGTATTGGATGGTTGATGCCTTCCCTGGAAGGACGGGTAGCTCAGTCTGATCCAGAATTAGCTTCAGGGGATGTCTCATCATCCATCATCTACTGAGATGTGTTGGCACTTCACTTCTCCCCCGCCGAGACCTGCAGGGCATGATGCTATCGGGGCGACAGGCCTTTCCCCAGCCATGAGCCTTTAGATTGGGATCTTATTTCAGATTCCCATCAATACAAGCTGTAGCAGGGTAAACATGAACACACATGACTGGTCGGTCTCTCTCTCTGGGTCTCTGTCTGTCTGTCTTTCTGTCTTTCTGTGTCTGTCTCTGTCTCTCTCTCTCTCTCTTGGTCTATTGGTCTCTCTGTCTCTTGGTCTTTCTCTCTCTCTCTCCGTCTCTCTCTCTCTGTCTTTTGGTCTCTCTCTCTTTCTTTCTTTCGTTCATTTCCCCCCCCCCCCCCAGGTGTCTGACCTGCGTACGGAGACGGCCCAGGGTCTGGCCAAGCTCATGTACATGGACCGCTTCTCCAGCGCCAAGATGTTCTCCCGCCTGGTGCTGCTGTGGTACAACCCCGTCACCGAGGGCGACACCAGCCTCCGCCACTGCCTGGGCGTCTTCTTCCAGCTCTACGCCCGCGAGAGCCGGTGAGTCACGCACGCCACTCACACAAGTCCAGAAGCATGATGAACGTGATGGAGAGCGCACCCTCTAAACAGCCGCCCCTGCGTCTCCCAGAGCCCACCAGGAAGTGGTCGGCGAGAGTTTCCTGCCCACGGTGCGGACCCTGATGAACGCGCCGGCCACGTCCCCGCTGGCGGAGGTGGATCCCAGTAACGTGGTGGAGCTGCTGGTGGAGCTGACGCGCCCCGGGACCCTCATCAAGCCCTCCGCGAACCACGAGGTGGGCCTCGCGGAAACCACGGCCACGGCCGTCCTATTTAGTTATGTCTGGTCGTCCCAACGGTGTTTCTATACGTGAATACTCTCGGCGACATGACCTTCCCAGTCACAACCCTGAGGTTGTTGTTTTGAGTGGACGGTAAAGTAACGGGCTCTTGCACCGGTACTGGTGTGGGCGGATTGATCCCCTTTGGGCTCTCAGAGCGAGGCGTCCTTAGCCGCATTGCCCTGTTCCTTCATGACTACCTGAAGGCACTTTGGATTCAACCCCTCTCCTCACTAGCCTCCTAACTGTGTGTGTGTGCGTTAGGTGTGTGTGCACGACAGCATGGCGCTGCGCGTGTGCGGGGAGATCCTGAAGGACCAGACGGCCCCCGAGGTGCGGCTCTACGCCAAGACCCTGAACAACCTGGAGGTCAGCGCCAACGAGGGCGCCCGGCAGGAGCTGCACGCGCTGCTGCTGGAGGTCACCCAGGTAACGCCCGCTAACCAGGTCGCCCGGGTCACGCCCGCTAACCAGGTCGCCCGGGTGACGCCCGCTAACCAGGTCGCCCGGGTGACGCCCGCTAACCAGGTCGCCCGGGTGACGCCCGCTAACCAGGTCGCCCGGGTCACGCCCGCTAACCAGGTCGCCCGGGTCACGCCCGCTAACCAGGTCGCCCGGGTGACGCCCGCTAACCAGGTCGCCCGGGTGACGCCCGCTAACCAGGTCGCCCGGGTGACGCCCGCTAACCAGGTCGCCCGGGTGACGCCCGCTAACCAGGTCGCCCGGGTCACGCCCGCTAACCAGGTCGCCCGGGTGACGCCCGCTAACCAGGTCGCCCGGGTGACGCCCGCTAACCAGGTCGCCCGGGTGACGCCCGCTAACCAGGTCGCCCGGGTGACGCCCGCTAACCAGGTCGCCCGGGTGACGCCCGCTAACCAGGTCACCCGGGTGACGCCCGCTAACCAGGTCGCCCGGGTAACGCCCGCTAACCAGGTCGCCCGGGTGACGCCCGCTAACCAGGTCAAGCACTACATTGGAAAAGGAACCAGACTTTGGTTATAACGAACCGCTTCAAGAAATGGTTGGATGTAAAAAAATTAATTTAGGCTTTAAAATTGATGGTCTTAAATATTATTTGCAACGGCCTTTAAAATGTTTCTTCTTACTGTCGGCAGAGGAAAATGAATAAACCTCAAACCAATAAATGCTGTATTTGAGCTTGATGTTCATCTGCCTTCCTCATGGTGGTCAGTACATCGTTGTACCGACGGCGATTATATTGTTACACCTTCTTCTGACAAACGTACTTATTGTAAGTCGCTTTGGATAAAAAGCGTCTGCTAAATGCCCTTAATGTAAATGTAGGGAAACTTGCTCGCATGCAGGACACTTTTGTTCTAAGACCAGCAGCACTGCTGAAATACATGGACCGAATTAGCACAGATGAAGGCCTTTGTCCTAAACGACGTCTGTGTGTGTCCGGTGTTCAGGTGGTGAAGGACCGCATCTCGCTCCGTGCCGTAGAGAAGGTGATTGACCGCCTGGTGGACTCCACGGAGCAGGCCGAGCAGCACACAGAAACAGCCCTCCAGCCCCTGGACATCAACGCTGACGGTACACACACAAAGCTTTCAAATTATCGATTTTTTTCAATCGATTATTTTTTGAGTTTGAAAATATGAAAACATTTATTCAGCATTTCTCTCCAAAATGTACACAAAATGTTCCAATCGAAAATTTTCAAACCGAAAAAATAATGTACTTCTAATAATGTATTTCTATAATCATTATAATGAATAAAAAAAGCTTTTCAACTAGAAAAATCTAAATCGCGATCAAAATTTGATTAAGCACAAAGCCCTATTTATCTATGACATGCACCACAACTCTTTCAGAGAGCAAAATAAGCATCTAGCCCTGCTTATCGGCCGTCTGTCAGTTTCCCACTGTAGTGAACTTGATTCCTGAGGTTGTAAACAAACGTTTTCTTTTTATTTCTCACCTAAACAGAGTTTGTAGCAGAAGATCCCTCTAAATCTGTCAAGAAGCCCAAAAGAGGTAAGTCATCGAAATGGAGTTTGCTCAGTGGTTGTGTGTAAAAAAACGTTTGTAAATCCTGATGCGGGTGTGTGTTTGTTAGGGTTGCCGCGGTATACGGTATTACCGGTGTTACCGTTGTTGAGACCTAAAAATTAGTAATATAATTATAATTCAGAAAATTAAAATGTGTAGAATAGGCTGCAGTTCTGCTCTGTGCGGAAGAGAATTGGCGCGCCGACAATTGACGCGCTTCCTTAAAAGACCGGTAACCATAGCAACGGCGGTAAACAAACCCCGCGAAGCCCAATCCCTACGTGAGCTCCCCGCGCTACAGCCATCCGGAGGCGCACAGAGCTTTTGGTTGTGATATTATGATAGATACAATTATATTAAACTATTATATATAGAACGTTATAAGACGCCGAGAATTGGCGCGCTGCCAGCCGCTGTCACCGAGTGTGAGAGGAGAGTTGACGGAGAAGATGGCGGTTGACCTAGTTTCAAAGTTAATAGTTTTTACCGGTAATACCGGTGTTGACACGAGCGTATTACTCGGTGTGAAAATGTCCACACCGCGGCAACCCTGGTGTTTGTGTGGATGATGGCTGGTTTAAGCAGCCTAATCTGGCCGAGTCAGACGTATCAGACTCTGGGCTAGGTGAGGCCGCACACCTGGTATGCAAAGTTCAGGTCAGCCGTCACCGCCTACACTCAAGGAGACATCTCCTACATGGCAACATGGAGCACCAGGCCACGTCATCATTATCCGCAAACCTTACAAGAAAAACAGCCTCAACAAAACCACCACCCTGAGTACTTTGTCTGGAGGAGGCCATTATAGTCGCCTAGGTGGAGCGAGCGTGGTGCAGCGTCGTCTTTGCTACACTGGAATTGAATTATGTTTCACGTGCCCCCTCCAGGTCAGAAGAAGACCCCGGCCCCCAAATCGGGCAGAAAGGGCAGCCGACGGGCAGAGTCGTCTGAGGAGAGGTGAGTTAAAGGAGGTCTTGTTTGTGTGTGTGTGTGTGTGTGTTTGTGTGTGTAGGATCCACGCAGTGTCCATGTTGGACTTGTCTCTGATTCTCCCCTCGTCTGTGGGGTCACTCAGCGACGGCGAGAACGTGCCCGAGTCGCTTCCCCGGGCCCGGCCCTCTCGCAGGGCGAAGACGGCGGCTCTGGAGAGGTACAAGCTGGACCTGAACCCCCTCATCGACCAGGAGGCCAACACCTCCTAAGCTACACAACACCCCACTGTACATACATACCGAGGTCCCCGCTGCATTATAACAGCCTTTCTAATGGTTCTTGTTAAACATTGCTTGATGAACACCGGATTCATATTGTGTTTTATATCTTACAATTCCCTTTTAGAGAGATTCAGCAATGTCATTTTATATTTGAATCTGAATAAACTATTTACAACTTTCTACAAATTCCTTTTTCATTTGTCCAATTTGTGAAATCACATTAGTGGGAGGCAGCACTTAAAATTCAGACTCCACTGACTGTCAAGAGGCCCAAGAGTTAATTGTACTCGTCTGTTGCCTTCTCTACAGACTGAAATTAACCTGCCAACTACCAACATAAATTACTATGAAATGATTTAAACATTAAATCCGTTCATCCTGTGCTACCTAAAGAAAACGCTGAGGAGAGAGGAGACTGAGCCACACCTCGGATGTCACGCTCAGCGATTGGAAAACATGCCACAGTGCAACCTTGAAGGAACGTTAAATCTGTAGCAGCGGTCCATGACATGAATTATGCAAGCGGCGGCATTGCTCCCCAAACGTCCTTCCATCATTCCCAAACGTCAAAAGTAATTACAAGTCCACCCATCGTGTTTGCATGGAAAGGGAAGGCGTTGGCCCGCTGGAGTGTAGGCGACGGTGTTCCTAATGGCGATGATAGAATCCAACATTTGATATTCGAGATTGTGTATGCGGTCTACACCTGCACGACCATTTACAAAAATATCATTGAAACCCAATTTGAAGGAAAACTCTGGCTGAAAAGTAAATTGACATTTATAGGTGTGACAAATGTTATCGCTGTTGTGAAGTGACTAAACAAATAGGTTCACTTAGTCACTCGGCTGGGTGAGGACGATTTTGATGTGTAATTAAAGCAGCAATGTGTAAGATTAAGCCCCACTCATTTAGCAGGGGGGGGGGGGGGACTGAGTTTTCTTTCCTCTATCTGGCTGGGAGGTGAGTGGGAAGGGTTTTGGAGGGACGGAGGTAAGATTCTTGTTAAAGAGGGCAGCATTATTTATGTTACAGGAAATTGTATTGAAATCAGCTTTGACTAGATTCCAGGGCTATATCATGGATGTTAAGTTATCTTGATGTTTGTCGGATGTGGATTTGGACATCAGGCGATGCTTGATGCAGGGAATATGTACCGATGTATTCCATCGCGGTACACTTATTACAAAAATGGCTGATTCACGCATTTGCTAGAGAATGAGTTCAGAGCTGACTGCGCCTGCTTATGTATGGACTATATTGATTTTAGACCCCTCCTGCCTCATTTCTGACCAACCAGGCCACCTCACCCTCATTGCTTCGGGACTCCAAACCACACCCTCTTCTGCTTGTCTTTACAACTCCAGTCTTACCTAAAGCAGCATTAACCGTGAACTAGACTATTCAGCTACACCCTAATTGTGTTTTTAACCCATCTCTAGCTGGAGTTTCCACAAAAGTCATTTCAAACAGCGGGCATATTTGAAAAGAAACTTTATTCTATCGACAAGATAATTCCTTGTTACATCTATAAGAGAAAGTATAAAAACATTTGAGAACATATACAACAGTTAAGCACCAGGGGTTTTGACGGGCTAAGTTTCCATAGTCACAAGACTGACCACCCACAATTAACAATGGCAACGAGCAACACACACAGACACACATTTTGACCTATGGAGATCTCTTGGCACCTGACCCAGTCTAAACAAAAGGCAGGAAAACATTTTCATCCCAAGATTAATTGGAGGTAATTAACAAAATCCTTTGCAATTCTTTCCACTAACTTGGGTGGGGAAATAGTGTTGCGATAAATCGCGATGCACGGCTCTTTACGGCAGACGTCCATCTGCAATCTCAGAACTTGTGATCACAGTTAATAACATCCATGTGTCTGTTAGCAGTGAGGTTATTACAAGAATATTGATTATTTGGGATTTTTATTGCACCTAGGATTCTTACAGTAAGAGTGGATAAGGATGTGCAAAATAGGATTGGTTGGATCTAGTGGGATCTACGGGAGTGATAATCTCAACAGATGCAATAGTGCAACAGGTAGGCTTTAAGTAATAAGTTAACTGATGCTTTAAGATGGCAATAAACAGCAATGAGAATACATTCTACCACATGGACTGGTTTGTACCTCTATGTATTTCACAGGGAGAATGGGGGTAAAACAGGGTTCCATGTTAATGGCGGCTGAGATCTGCAAATCTGTAAAAGGATAATACAAAAAATTGAAATGATTGTAGTGGAAGAAAAACAAAATTTGGTCTTAAGACTGCTCATTGATGTTTTGTTCAAGAAATAAATAGCAGACAATATCTACAGTGAAGTACTTATTGACTGCTGCTCACGCCGGCCACCACCCATGCAATCAGGCATTAGGTTTTTTAGTAAATTGGCTGACGTGAAGCAAAACAAAACTAATCAAAATATAGAAGAGCATCTTTCTTGGGAGAACGTCATGGGAGAACATTTTTATCAAAACGTATGACTTCTGTGACGTTAATAACTATAATAATTAAGGGCCAACATGTGCACTTTCTGGGGAACATTCAATAATGGCACAATATGTACATGTTTTTATCCATCTTCATGGCGCTAGTTGGGACAAAAGCAGCTAATGTCAATAGCTGGTTATCGGTTTAAAGGTTAAGAATTGAAAGAATTGAAAATTCAAGAAGAAAATACATTCTAGCACTAGCAGAAAGTTATGCTTGGTGGCCTGGTGCTGCCTTAATGCGGTCAAGCGCTTTCCTTCATTTAACAACCCCATCTCAACTGGATCCGTGGATCTGATTCAAACCGCTCTTCAACTTGTTCATTTAACGTGCTACACATCTTCAGAAACGAGACCGAGTTGAAATCAAAAATAAAATATAGTTTTTTGTACATACAAAGCGGCGGAAATAATAAGAGCTGAGGGAGAAAGAAATTTCTCCCCCTAAAAATAGTGCAACCTCATGTTTTTAAGTTAGACTGCTACATAAATGCTGAGGGTAAGACGACAGGAGTGAGCTGGCCGGTCTCTGTGGTTTGGCCGAATGTCCAAAAGGCACCAGGATTCACCACCGCCTCTCCCACGAAGGAAAGGCTTCGAGCTTCAGTTAATTTTCTGTCAAGAGAGAAAGGAACAAAGCATATATCACGATAACTGATGAGAAACACAGAATTAGTCAGGAAAATTAGCTCACTGCAGAAGCAATGCTACCAAAAAAAAGTCTAGGATAATTACCTAGAACAAAGTCAGACCATCTCGGTCCAGACAGACCCCTCACCCGTGATTGTCTTAACATCTTCACAGATGGCGGCTGTGGTGCTCCAGTGGATACAATCACAGGAGCGTTCTGTTCCTCTTTCTGGCCAATTTGCACTTCGGCTTGTTCCTGTGGAGACTTTGATACAGAACTAGAAGACTCGTCAGAGTTGCTCCCGGCTTTCAATTTTGCCTTCCTATCAGTTTTCACAGCTTCATTCTCCCTTGCCAGACCACCCTCGCTGCCTGCAAAGCGATAGGCAGAAGGGGACCAATCATCCAGTGTCACTTTGCAGGAGTCCAATTCTTCCTCTGCAGTGGACTCGCTGACTGGCGAGTTGATCTTCTTCAGAAAAACCCGGCATTCCTTTAGTTTCTCAGGGCTCCAGGCTTTCGAGCTGAGACTGTCCTCTTTTGGTAAAGGGTCGGCTGACCCTTTCTCCGAGCCGTCCAAAGCCTGGTGAGCAGGTGACAATCTAGATAATGCTTTATCTCTTTGTTTCTGTGCAGTTACTGATGGCCACCAGTCTTTTCTCTGCCTTTTGGGCAACCCGTTCCTTTGAAGGCATGTTAGGAACCTGGCCTTTGCCCTCAATAGAGTGGTTGCATACTTGCTAACGGTTCTGCTCAGCCGCCCCGGCGCAAACCTAGAAGTGAAAAGTTGACGTTTGATGTTTCCTGCTGATAAAGTTTTGTTTCCATTCCTCAGCCTTTCCAGAGCCAGCCGGTGCGCAAGTGGACTCTTTGGCACAGTTTTAGCAAACTTTTTTATATGTTTGCGAAGTCGCTCTGCCTGTGGACTAGGGCAGACACCTTCATTGTTGTTAGTAGAACGGGGATAATGCATGAATTCATATGGATTTCGGGAACTTGCCTTTTTGACAATGGCCAGAGGTTTGGTCTCTGTGGTTTGCATGAACCAGGAGCCGAGCTGCTGCATGCTACATGAACTTGGTTTGTCGGGAGGACAGTCAAAAAGCGCTCGCACCACAGAGGAACATCGGGACCTCTTGCTGGGTGGTCCTGATCTAGGTTTTAAGGAACATTTCTGCTGGTTGTCAATATCCGACACCCAGGTGTCTGAGACTAGTTGTATCCGTCTGGCAAATTCCTGGTTCAAATCCTTTTTCTCTGCCGATGCTGCCCACCACTTCATTGTCTCTTGAGGAGGGAAAATTGAGTCTACTGATACTGCTGCGACCTGGCTCAAGTCCTGACGGATTGGATTTTTCTCCCGTCCCAGAGACTGTCTTTTATCTTTTAGGTTTTCTAAACAGTCCTGAGCCTTTTCTAGTTTCCTTTGGTTGATGGCCTTGTTCAACAGAAGCTTTCTGGAACTGCGTATTAGAGCTGTGCTATGGCTGTAGGACCTGGAGGATGAGGTGGCCACAGAGTGCAGCAAGTAGATTGAAGGTTTCCTTACCCTCACTGAATGACGTACGGCTACAGGCCGGTCTAGCCGCTTTGCTTTACCTTCATCTTTTGTCACACCCTTCCCCTCTTTGTGCCTGCATTCATTCCTTGAAGGACAGTCACTGTTCCACGTCTCTTTGATATAATTGAACTCTGGTAAGAGTGTTTTTCTTCTTTGAAGTGTTTCTTGAGACCGCTTAACATCCTTGTCCATTTGTATTTTGCGCTGCCTCGGGGATACTGTGGTAACCGTAACGGAGATCCCAGATATCTTAACTTTTGCAGGTCTTCCAGGTTTTCTAATTGAGATGGCACCTTGAAGCTTCTGACATTTGATGTTACTACTTGCAGGAGGGGCGGACTCGTCATTCACAGGTCTTACCAAGTTCAGTTCTTTTAGACATTCTGGGGAGGCTGCTTTGACAACATCAGAATGTTCTTGTGTGCCATGCAGTAAATTGCGAAAATCAATGTTCCGTTCCACTGATTGTGCGGTCTCACAGAGCTCTTGTTGTCCTTGGCCCTCAGAGACCACCCTTTTGTTTCTTCTGGATCGCCCATAAACTACCGTTATTTTCAGGTTCTTGTTTTCTTTCTCCATGTTGGCACCTTCAATAGCTTTAACAACGTCTGCATTTCCTTCCTGTATAGGACCCGTAGTGGTCTGTTTCCGCGGACGACCAATGGGCCTTTTGGCCTTTTGTTCCAGTCGTGGACCAAGCTTTTTTGGTCGCCCAGGACGCCTCTTTGGCGTTGGGGTTATTTCATGAGAACTCCCCAGATCTGCTGGGGATCTCTGGTTTTCTGTTCTTGCTACACGCTTCAATGGAGTGAGTTCTCCTGATCTTCTGGAACCTTTAGGGGATACAGACACCACCTTTGTCGGTGAAGAAGCAGATCTGAGTGTTGGGGAGCCTGATAATGGAGGGGTTGAGGGAGATTTGAGGGGAGTTGAGACCTTTTTAGGAGATGGGGAGGCTGATTTTGGAGAGGAGGTAGCACTCTTTAGAGGGGCGGAGTTTGAACCAATCTGGAAGATAGCACGCTCTGTACCGTTGCTCGTTTCAGGTGTTCCTGCCCATGACGACTGCTCACAGGGGTCAAAGTTGTGCACTACTTGTCCACCGGAACTTGAGGCTGCGGACTTCAAGCAATATTTAACCCCTTCCTCATTTATAACCGGAGAAACATACATGATCTTAATTGGGCTACTAAACTCAAAGGGGAGTTCAGACGGATTAGGAGGAATGTCAACATCGGAAAAGCTTGGACTGGACTTGGGGGTGGGTGTTCTACAAACAGTTACAGACTCTAGAGCGTGTGGTTTCGTTGAAGACGAACGTAACCTACCATAAGGTCTGGCTGCACTGTCTCTCACGTCCGTTTTATTTTTTGAACTGTACTTGGAAGGACTCAGCCTTGTGGAACGCAAAGAAACTGAAAATCCCTGACTTTGATCTGCATTAGAGGAACCCGTTAGTACTTTGGGCGTCAGGTCGTCCTCTGCTCCAGTGGGTTTAGTCGAGTGCGCTGCTTGACTTGGGGTTTTTCCTGAGTCAAGCAGGGGGTCCATAAGATCTAGGTTCTGTGAGTCGATGCTAGTAGTAGATTGCCCCACACTGTCCACTAAGGTTCTTGGATTGAAGATGTTCTCAGAGAAACAAGCAACAAAGTACATCTTCCTCGGCTCTGTGACGTAGGAAGAGAAGCGCTGGGGAGGTACTATGTTCCTCTTGGATCTTGTAGCGTCCCTGGATTTGCTTGACTGAAAAGGGGCAATTGTCTTTCGTCGACCTCCAAGCCCTCTGCTGCGAGTCAGCCTTTTATCCGATTCCTCTATGCTTTCTTCATTTTCTAAATGGTTGCCCACTATGGTATGCCTTTCGGCACAGCTCTGGTAATTTCCTTCGGAAACCACTCTGCAGGGCTTCATCTGCAGTTTACAGGGGGGTTTCAGGGTTTGTTGGAAACTTGCCTTCTCCTCGATGGCAGGCACATTTTGTCCCACTTCAATGGTCTCAATTTCCTCTTTGACTATGATCGTTTGTATATCTTCTTTCACCTCAAATCCGTCTTCCTCAGCTTTGATTGTGTTCACTTCCACCCTTCTCTGTTCAAACACTGGACTCTCTAATCCATCATTCCTAGTGTAGTCAGTGACTTTATCCTTGGTCTTTCCTGTCATTCTCCCCATTTCTTTACTGCTGTCTCCAAAATTCCCGCTCTCCACACTTAATTTGCCACTGATCTGGACCATTTCATTTTCCTGGATTCCAGATTCCCTTGTAGCCTCCTTCACAGGCGCGGTGTCGGATGAACTAGATACTGGGGAGCTAGAATTACTGCCATCTTTTAATTTTCTTTTGGCTTGTGGCACTTTTCTCCTGCAACAGGATGGGTCGAGCATGGCAAGCTCCCGTTTTATTTTTAAACTGTGTCGTCGGCTGGACGCAAGGTTGGCTGGCAATGTCAAAGACGCAAGGACCTCCTGCCTTCGACGGGCCCGGGTATTTGGGGGCTTGGCCTCTTTGTTATCATGCTGATGAAATAGCTCACTCAGGTTATAGTCACTGTCGCTACCGGTGTGGAGCACCGTGGTGATTATTTCACTAAGATGGGCATCGGCGTGAAACGGGATGCTCTGAGGGGATGGGGAACTGGGAGCCTCTTCTTTCTCAATACCGTGTTCCGGAGAGGAACTCAACTGTGGGGGGTCTTTATCCTGAGGTCTGATTGTCTCCAGTTTTTCTGTGAAACGATCAACAACGTCCCGAAGCAAACTCCTGTTTGAATTCTTCTGTGTCTGACCACCTGCAGCTACACCATTCAACTCGGCTGCATCTTCAATGTCTGAAGGTGCTTCCTGCAGCCTTGCATCTAGATGTTGGTTGTCCACGAGTGGAAGGTGCTCATCGTGAGAGTAAAGAGGCAGAAGGGGAGGTTTTTCCTCTGCTATGCTGGTGAGGTCTGGTGGGATTGGAGAAAGTGGAGGAGGGGAGGGGCTGTGTTCTCTCTTCAGCACAGGACAAGGGGGATCCACGTCTTCACCCTCTTTTTCCATAGTCTGCCTAGTTTGAGCTAAGCAGGTGTGGCTTGAATGGCAGAGACATGAGACGGGGCAGTGACTGTTACAGCAAATGGAAGAGGCAGGGCATACCTGAGAGGAGGGGCATAGACTGGGGGACGATGAGGAGGAACAATGATTCTTTGTCTGGTGTCCGGTGAGGTGCTGGCAGGAGGTGCAGAGGAGATTCTCATGGCAGGAAACAGGGTAGGAGCTCTCTATACAACAACACGGGCCCTGAGAAGCCTTACTTTCACTTAGCGGACAGCAACGGAGGGTACAACTAAACTTAGATTCAGCTGGACTGTACAAGGTCTTACTGCAACCTTGATGAGCACAGTCAACAAGAGGGTAGTGTGGGGCGCCACTGAGACTTTTAGAGTTACTTAATGGAAAGCAACACGGTGGCAGATTATTCTGTGAGGTCAACGAGTGGTGGCAGCATTTAGATGCATCCTGACCGGCCAGCCTGGGATTTGGTAGGGACAGCAGTTGTTCCTGGCGTGCCAGCATCAAGATTTGGCTGATCAAAGAACGGTGAGCCGGGCAGAGTGAGTTGAGAACCTTCTCCAATGCCGAGTTCTCATTGACCTGGCCGCCTTCAGTCATCAGCTTCTCTGGACCACCCAGTTCTTCTTTTAACGGCAAGCTAGAAGAAACAAATACAAAGAGCAAGGTTAAACAGGGTCTCACATTAGATTTTAAAAATGGATTGAATGCAAGTTAAACCAAGAGCTTCTCTTCTCTCTTAAATAGAACAATGAAAATAAGGCAAGTAACATGTGCACTTTCTTTGTAATGTCATTATGCTGCTCTGCTTCTTTTTAACCTAATGGGATTTTTAGGAAACCAAATTCAAAAGGGAGGACAAGAGATTAAACACTTAACATAAAAACCGGACTATATCACAATATCAGAATTATTTTATTGGATGAGTTGCTGTAGGCAAAAGACAAAATTCTGCAGCAAAGCTGAAGAGAACGATTGTTAGAACGCTCAAAAACATAAGGACTCAAAAGCACTGCACCTGACAAACATCAATGAAACCTTAAAATTGTTACATCTGGTCCTTAAATCAGTCCTGCAAGCAATGCCTTTAAAAAAAAAAAGTTAACTATCTCATTAACATATTTAGTATTAGTAGTGTTAAAGTACTTTAGATTGGATTGAAAGCATTATTTTCCTCAGAATATCATCTTTAATGATTGTATTAGGGATTTATATCATGATATTTGAACCCTCCGAGTTTGGTTTGACCAACTTGAATATGTACTCAAAAGTAATCTCACAAATGTAAGCACCAATTGACACCAAATGAGGGAAAGATCAAGAAAGAATAAATTAGAATGGCAAAAGTGTTAACTCTTTCATGCAATTTCATCAATATACATTTCACTTTGCATCAAAGTGCCTCATTTCAAATCAGGAACCACAACAATAAATCTAGTAAAATCACAGTTCTTAATCACAATCAATAAATAAGTATGCAGCAACATCAACACAAAACAATTTCACAATAATTTAAAAACAATTCTTACAAATCATAAGTGCAATAAGTGGTTTATGCATAAATAGCCAATTTCCCTTCATTCATTCCTTCAAATCATCAGTAGTTCAGTCCATGAATAAGTTGTTTTCCAGAGAAAATTCAAGCCTGGAGTGTCATAAGTATATACTGCAATAAAATCAAAGCGGACAACATATAATCAAAGTTATTTTTCTCCAGTCGACAGTAATAGAACTGGCCTACTGTCATAAATAGATCTCCATTCTGAGAGAAGAGACAACCTCCTGAATTTCCAGCAGTCTTGGTGCAGGCACCGGTGTACTGTTATGGCATAGACATTCAGTATTGTTTTTAGTTACCAGTCTTTTGAGCTAGCTTAAATGCCACTGAATTTCAAAGTCAGGGTTTTTTTTTGGCCAACTGACTTCTGTCTATAGATTACAAATAAACAGATGCATAACTGACAAAAAAATAAGATCTCAAGCAACATTTTCCAAGTCGTTTTAAAATTGGCCAAAAGTAAGGGCTCAAATCCATCAATAAGGAAAACGCCAAATACCATTTCTGTGATGGTACATGTTTCTATTGGTTCACTTGTTCCCTCCTTCCATAAGCCTTGCCTATACCATGAACACTATATAGTACCCTATTTACCCATAGAGCAAGGCAGGGAATTGAGATTTGGACACTAAATTATGTGAGGTGTATTGGTTGGATAAACAAGCACACGTGTGAGATGTCACCTTTGACAGCTCAATTGTATAAAGAAGCTGTAAATGCCAACCACATCTCATTGAATGCATCAGATGCAGAGGAAACCCGTAATTCAACATGAGACATAGTACTGTGCATAAGTGCATAATTTTTGCACTTATTTTACGGTGAATTATGGCTTTTAACAAGTGGTACACTTTGTAACTTTCAACGGCACTATAAAATGATGCCCCAAAAAAGCCCCAAATGGTGCACTATATAGGGAACAAGTAAACCAATTTGAGCATGGCCTAGGTCCACTTTGTATAAGAATGACCAATGTCATTCTGGCTAGCCAACCACACTTTGATCAGTCCAACAACAGAAGAATATCGCTTTTCATCTATATTTTTTAACTACTACAGGTAGTAGTTAGTTTTGTGTGGGCTACAGACTGGCATTTGCAGAACAGCTGCTTGTCATTGAAATGAGGGCAAAACTTGCGCAGCACTTCTTCAATCTAATGCGTGGCATGCTCCTGCTAAAAATAAAGATAATTTATGCTATTTTGCATTCGCCAGTCGCTTATTCTTACAAACTCCCGTCATGAAGCGTCTCAACTGTAAAACTTTTTTTGGAGTTGAATGCAGCAAATCCAGTTCCAAATCAAACAATCAATGAGGATGGTGGAACCACCATTAATCCTTGAGAGAAAGCTCACCAAGTGTCCATTGAGCAGAACAGTTCATTCCTTAGCATACTCTATATATAATATATTTATACGAGACAATATGAAGGCCTAACTATGAAACACATTGGAATATAGGCAAGCAAAATAGAATAGCTTAGAGAGGTATATGTGGCATTGAGGTCAGAGCAAGACAGGCAGGCTGACACTGCAGCAAGATAAAGTTAAAGCAGCTTTGTGTGAATACCCCTGAACTGCTGCTTTGATAGTAGCACAGCGGATGGAGTGACTCCACAATGAGAAAAATACACTAAGGATTTGCGCTTACAAGGTATCCCATTAGTCTTCCAATTAAGACATGAAATTCAGGCCGCTCCACCTTCACTAATCTCCCCGGCTTCACAGCCTTGCAAAATCCTTCAGTCAAATGGTCCTGGCCTCCTTGCTTACATTGCATGTGGTCAGATAACCCCATTAGGGTAATGGGGTTAGGGTAAAGGGGTGGGGTTCTGTACGAGTGTGTGAGGCCCTTGATTCGGAAAAAGGTCTCCATGGTAAAGTATACAGCAGCAGTCATGTATGAGGTCGAAAATAATATAGAGCTACGGTCGCAGATCTACAGAAGTTTCATCTATGAAAAAACGATAAAAAAAAAAGAAAAGAAAACATACAATAACATACCATTTGTGAGCTTATCGCACACTTCATACATGCGTCACGGTTGCATTCCAACTATACCAACATTTAGACAAGCGTTGACAAACACAGAACAAAACATGGACATGAAATGGCTTTCCAAAGCTAATCTCTTTAAAACAATTAATCTCTAAGGATGATGTAGTAACCACAACCGTTACTGGAAAACCGTAATCCCAGCCCTAATAATGGCTCTAAATCACTTCATTAGCTTAGGTGAGTTACCCAGAGTAAAACTGCACGTAACAATCATCAGTTCCCTAACAACAAGGAACCTTTAGACTTCAAAAAAACCTGAATAAGCTTACAGCCAGAGAATATGAAGGTTATGCTTCTTCTGAGCTAGAGAGGTTTCCACATCTTGGTGACTCAGTCGTGATTCAGGAGACACCGTTGGAATGAAAAAGATGTGACGTCAGCATCTCTGTCTGACGAGAGCAACCTGGACCCGGGAAATCCTTATTCTTCTAACAAAATACCTGTACTTTTAACGTCCCTGTAGATTTTTCAGTTAAAATCATTTGAGCCCCTGCTCAAGAGTGAGAAAGGTTGCTCAAAAGAATGGCCGTCATCACAACAGACAATGTTAAAAGGTTAAAAGACCTGAATAGCAATCTTTTCTTCTATAAAAAGGCAAGTGCTGTGTTATGCATTTCCAGAAAACCTTTATCCTGTATGAGGTGAAGGAGGTGTTCACTTGTGGCGACCATCCAGAAGTTGTTTAGTGGTCTAGAACCTTTTTGTGGCAGCAGCTGAGGCGCTAGTCCCTGAGACGGCGATCCTGGCGTTGGCGCCAGAGCCAGAAGAGTTTGAGTTGAACAGACAAGGGATGGGGGACTTCTTCTTCGGGGGATTCTTCAGAGTGCCAGAGCGCTCCTTGACTTTGTACTCCAGTGTGCTGTGCGGAACTCCGTACACTCCCTGGGCCTTCGACACGCTCATGCGACCGCCCATCACCATGGTGATGGCCTCCTCCAAGAGATCGTGGTCGTACTGGCGGTAGCGCCCGCGCTTCTTCCTCGGCTGCTTGTCCTTGTCGCGGCGGTCCCCGCATTCCTCCGAGTCATCCAGCGAAGACCTCCGTAGGTCCAGGCGGAGGGGCGAGTGACTGGCCGCGCCCGTGAAAGTGTCCTGCGTGTAAGGAGGTCTGAGTTTGAAGAGTGCTCTAGCAGCGGTGCCAGGGTTGACGGCATTGGTAGTGCTCGCGGCAAATGAGGTGCTGTGGTGTTGTTGCTTCTCAGGCACGCCGGTGGAGTCTGCGGCGGCGGCGGCTGACCGGGTGTCGGAAGTGGAGCGGACCTGAGGGATTCGCAGGGAGGCGGGGGCTTCCAGGCTGGGGGTGGGGCTCGCGGGGGGCTGAAGGGTGTCCCTGAGCTGAGGGAAGCAGAGCGAGAGCGTCTTCTGTAGGCCACTGCAGAAGGCAGCGGGGAGGTGATAGTCGCTGTGCTCCTCCGCTTCCCCCTCGTTTTCCGCCTTCTCCGCCCAGGCCGCCACCTTCTGGAGCACCAGACAGGCCTCCCCGCCCAGAGTGGACGAGGTGAGGTTGTACGGCGTGAACGGATCGGCCTCCTCACTACTTTGCTGTGCGAGGCGGTGCAGCAGCTCCAGCCTCTCCTCCGCCCAGCCCTCCAGGCCCTGCCTCAGGGTGCGTTGGGGGATCCCATAAAGGAGGGCGGCCCGCTGCTCCTGGAGCCTCCCTGAGCGTACATCCTTTAAGGCCTTGGACAGCAGCCCCTCTGACAGCTCCCAGCTTCTGTCAACGTAGTCCTCCCTCTGCCTGCGCTGCCTCCTAGGGATGGGAGGACCAAACAGCAGGGTCAGGATGGTGGAGGAGATGGAGGGGGAGAGGGTTGTGTTTTTTTTTTTTTTTGGCAAAGGGAAGACAAGAAGGGCAGAGCGGAGGGGGTCCACTCCTTTATGCCTCGGGGGTTGGTAACATCACTGTGTCTCTTACGTTTCATGCCTGCAATTATTTTTCCTCACAAACACACACACACACACAGGCTGCCGAGTGTCTCTTGTATGCACACACATTGTATGTGGCAAAGCCTCTTCACGTCCAGGTGGGACAGTTTGTGAATGGCTGTGGTTACTTTGGCACAGGCGCGAAACCCCCTGTGGTTTTGTGATCTCCTTCAGTGACAGACCTACGTGCTCGAGGGTAGGGTAATTACACTCAACATAACTGGATCAGTCAAAACAAACAGAAAAAGAGGCAATATCACTGTCAAGTACACCATACGTGCCCCTTTGTACAACCCTTAGCTGCAGCCAAATACGGCGCTACCACTCAACAACGTACAAGAGGCACCATTAAAGATTTGGCAGGCAGACACATACCTTATGATAACACTTAAATTGACAGGGCGCAAACATTGCTATACAAGAAAAGGTATTGACGATAAAGCGTCCGAGACATATTTTCAAAATTATTCCTGAAAAGATTTCTTTTGGCGTTTGTAATATATGTGTAATAAGTGGCGTAGACTTGAGAGCAAAACGAAATGTCAAGCATAATTTCCTGCTATTTTTCCTTGTAAGCCGATTCAAAACACACACTTTTGTGAACCAGTTTCTGATTCTTCTTGAAGTTTGAAACAAATAAATAAAGGTTCTTGGTACCAGTAAAATAAACCAGTGAAACAGCACTCACCCTGAGGATTTGTTATCCGCTGTGACCGGCGCTGCTGAGCAGACAGAGGTTCTTTTAGACAGGTCCAGCACCGCATCTACAACCCAGGGAAACCATAGGTCACCACACCAGTGCATGAGCTCGGGTGCCTCTCAAATCAGGATTTCAGGAAGTTGTCATTGGTCACATGGTCTTACGCCACACTGGGATTCTGGGTGCATCGCATCTCTTTAACGGAGCATGAACAGAGCAAAAGTAGTTCTGTACCTGGCCCAGGTTCCCCGTCCTCCTCTTTCTCCCGGGGGACGGTGAGATCCAGGGGGGCATCCAGATCGCCGGGTGTGGGCTGAGGTGACAGGTTGTCAGTGGTGAGGCCATTCATCGTCATGTGGACGTGGCTCTTGGAGGCATATTCAATGGCAAACTTGTGGATCATCTTCTTCATCAGTTCCTGGGCCGCCAATGGGACGTTGGAATCATAGCCATGGGGCACATCTGGGGAACAGAAATTATCTTGAGTATAATGATAATGAAACTGGGTGTAGATCAGCTGTGTTGCATTTTGGATCAAGGATTTTTGCGTTAGTCTTGCAAGCAAAGCAACGTAAATGTTTGTTAAATCCGAATAATGTTTTTTAAAACGTTATCAGTTATTTCCTAATAGAGCAATATAATAGTGATATAATTAGTAGTCTATTGAGGTGGGCCGTCACCCCTAACACCATCACCCCTTACAGGTCAAAACAAAAGCAAATATTCCCAGAGCATAGGGCTGTTCCTTGATTGGGAACAGCCCTATGCCAGAGAATCTCCACCTCACCTTTCTTGTGGAACACAGCTTGGAGGAACTGCTGAGCTGATTGGCTGCTCTCCGAGAGGGTGGGGGCCTGACAGGGGGAGTAATCCGACGGGCTGTGGAGGGGGGAGGCGGCTGCGGGGGGAAGGTCCTGTAAGGGAAGAGTTCCTTAATGAGCCGTGTATTCCACCCGTTGAAATCCCTCAATCTAGCTTTAACCTTCGCGTCGTGTTCGTTTCTCCCGGGTCAAAATTTGACCGGACTGTTTTAACTGCCCTTACATTAATACAAAAACCATTGATCCCCAAATTTTATTTCACTCCCTTTTAACCTGTAAACAATGTCACAGACTACTGATTTACATGAATAACTACAGTGAATAGACACAGAAATTGAGAGTTGTATTCCAAAATTAACATTTATTGTAAAAAAAAAAAAAAGACAGAAACAGACCAAATCACAGAACATCAACATGAACACAGTGAGAGTGTGTGTGTGTATGTGTATGTGTATGTGTGTGTGTGTGTGTGTGTGTGTGTGAGACACAGGAGTGGCATTTTGCAACCAGGGCGCAGTGTGCCTTGCAAACGTAGGCAACACATTTGAAACATGCAAGACTTGTCTTATTGTCTCTAGTGGCACAGAGCTCACATCTCTTCCGTTTCTGCCGCTCTTTTAGGGGGAGAGCGGCCAGGGCAGTGCTCCAGAGTCACTAAAGCTTTCCCAAGCTCTGCCAGGAAGAGTCTCCTCTTGAAACATCAATCGCTGTCCCCACCACATATGCATTACATAGAGGCACATCGAGGATGTTGTGGAACACCGCCACAGGCCAACGAGCTGTCATTCGCTTGAAGGTGTATGTACCAGTAAGCTGCAATGAAAGAAACAATAAATAGATTGGAAACAACATTGAACCCGTCTTACACCAAATGCAATGTTTTACATGAATATAAATAAAATCAGATGCATGACAGATGAAAATCTACATTACCTTATCAAGGCAGTCAACGCCTCCTTTGTTCCTGTTGTAGTCCAGGATGATCTGGTGCTTCCTGTGCTCTGCTTTGCTGACAGCTGCGTCTTTGTGTAGAGTCTCATCAGGATGACATTCTTATCTTTCTTAGGCAAACATGACACAATACTGCGTGTGTAACTGAAAGCAAATTTGGATGAGTGCCTCTCCCTCTCTGGTCGACACCAGTGCAGGGGGAAGTTGAGGCTTGTTCTTCCTCACTGTCCCCACCATGGTGATCTTTCTTTTCAGCAGCTCCTGACCCAGCCCATGTGATGTGAAAAGGTTATCACATGTGATGCTATGCCCCTTGAGACCGGCTGTCATGTCCAACGCAACACGCATGCCTTGGTTTTTTTCTGGCCTTCCAGTAACAGGTTTCCCTGTGTAAACCTGCATATTCCTGGCATCACATGCTGCCCAAATCTTGATCCCATACTTGCCTGGCTTGCTTCGGGATGTACCGCTTGAATGGACAGCGACCTCTGAAAGGGACCAGGCGCTCGTCCCCTGCCACCTCAGGGCCTGGGTTGTACATCAGCGGTCGGCGCTCCAACCACTCGTCCCAAACGTTCCTGATGGCAGCCAGTTTGTCGTCTCGCCAGCGGAAAGGTCGTGTAGATGTCATCAAATCGGATAACTCTTGAGAGGACATGAAACTGCTGCAGGGACATAGTTGACCGGAATTTAGGCCTCCCCGACTCTGCATCCCACAGACTTTTTGTAGTCTCATTGTTGGACCGATGTACTCCTGCTAGAATCAACAGACCCATGTAGGCTTTGAGGTCTACCCGGTCCAATGCCTTCCATGTGTCCGCAAACACACGCCCCCCTTCCAGGTTTGTCATCGCCAGTATAATTTCCACAATGGACTTTGGTAAAAAAGAGTTGGAAGCTGGACTTGATGTCATCCACACGAGATGTTGCATACCGTGTTGGCCCTGGCGTCATCCTAATTATATTTTCCCCTCTTGCTCTGCCTCCTCTGTCCTGGGGGGATGAATACCAGAGCAAGTTGCCATCCTTGGACTGGAATGTCACCTCAGGTGCCCCCTCCCCAGGTGCCTCTTCCTGAGGGGCCTCTTCCTCGCCGTTGACTGTTTGGTCTCATGATGGTCTGGATCAAAATCAGGATCGTTGTCTTCTATTTCTGAGACATCCTCTTCTATTTCTGGTTCAACTTCAATCCCCTCTTCATCAGTTTGAAAAAAAAAGTTCAAGAGCATCTCTGACAGAAAATCGTCTGATCAGGCGCCGACTCATTGTGTTCAGAGTAAAATAAGAGCAATGCACAAGCAAGCTATATATAGGGGATCTGAGAAGATATCATACATTTTGTATCGAAAGTGTGGTTCACGTGGGGGGATGGGCACATAAGCCCGGGAAAGAGCCGGGTTCCCATAACAAACACCTAATTGGTAAATTTGAAATGTGGAACAGGGTTTATACGTTTAGACTGGAAGGTGTGGTTAACTTAGGGGGATAGGCACATAAGCACGGGAAAGAGAGGACACCTAATTGTTCAGTCTGAAAGGGGTTCACGTGTGTGTGCGTGCGTGTATGTGCGCATGTAGGTGTGTGTGTGCGTGAAAGTGTGTGTGTTTGTGTGCACGTGTAGGTGTTTGTGTGCGTGTAGGTGTGTGTGTGTGTGTGCACGTGTGGTGGTGATAGATTTGTTGTTGTGTACTATCTGATGGATGAACACAATCTAGGGTCTGTATATGTTCAAATGCCTAGTGTGGAGGATATCACAAGCCCTCGAGACAAATAAATGTAAAACACAATATCTTTGATTGATCGAAATGGTAATCGGTCAGATTTGACCCGAACATGACAGGAAGTTTAAGACAAATTGTAAAGTAAGATGCCATTCTTCTTACACTGAGCTGATCCAGGGGGAGGGTGCAGAACGAACAGTGAGAGCAGCTGGCTTCCACTGACCAGTCATCCGACTCTTTGGGTTCACAGTCTGAGGGACACATTCGACCAAGCACAAATATGTTGGGTACATGGACTCAGATCCTTGCAACGTTTCTCCACACGCAGGCGTACACACACAAACACTAAATTAATTAATATTAATATACACCCACCATCAAATATGTTGAGGTCTCTAAGCAGCATGGGGCCATAGATTCCCTCCAGGATGCTTTCAACCCCTGGAGGAAAAAATAAAATAAATTACACGGTTAATCTTTCTGTAGATCATTACAGAGAAAAGGACAATCCAATAAAAACAATAAAACACTAAATCTCAGCTCGAGGGCCATGATTATTACCCATGTGTGCTTATAACAGCATATAGTTTAGAAGGGCATATTCGTTAGCGGGTATACAGACAAATAATTTAAGTAATAAACACACATAATCCATCCGAAAATTACTTTTTGATTGAGCACTAGCGTGAAACGTTTCATGTTTCCCCTATAAACTATACATTTGACCAGCCGACTCACTGGAGCGGACCCAGGGATTTGCAATTCGTCAGGTAAAAGATAAGATAACTGACATTAACGTCAGGTGTATTGTGAAACCGTACCGCATAATTGACACTTAGAATTGAATATATCCCGATAAGTCCAACAGTGCCCACTACACCCAAAGAGATAATATAACAAGCCAAGCTGTAACAGGATCAACGTGACAACCGTCGACGTTGAAACTTAAAATCGGATAAAACGACTTGACATCCAACACAAGCCCCATTAACGTCTCCATCCCCTCCCCCAGATCATGCAGCGTTACTGAGCCATCACCCATGGCATTAATAACCGGTAGTATGGGAATGTAGTACACTGCAAATGCATAGAGACACGAACCAAGAAACATGAAAAATCATCCCATTTTGCCATAATGGTTACTGTATAAAAGGGTGGAGGAAATGCAGCACGTCTTGGTGGATGACTGGGGTTGGACAAAGAAAACGGGCCATAACAAGACAGCTAGCCAGTCAGTTAGCACATATTAGCCTGCCAGTTTAGCGGTCTCAAACAGGAGACCCGCGCTCGAGCGCTCACAGCCTACCAACCCGATGCTACAAACAGGAGCTAGCCCAAGCTTCCCACTTAACAGCTAGCTCCCCAGCTAGCGATGGCTAGTGCCATCTGTCGATGCGTTATTAAACAAACACTCTTGAGTTGGGGAATATCTTTTTATTTAATTGTACATTCAACCATGCAAAAACGCCACTTACCAACGCAGTGGATCAGTTTATGCCGCCAAGAATCAAGTTCCCGCCTGAACCCTTTCCTTTCTGCCGTGCATTTTGAGCTACGGCACTGTGCAGCCGCCATTCTGTCCGTCCGCCTTCCCCCCTGCTTCCTCTGTTGTCTTGGAGTTCAACGTCACCAAGCGGGTTGGGAACTCTGGTTGGGATCCTGCTGCGGCAGGGCTCAGAGCCTCTTCTTCTTCTCCTATTTTTTTTCATATAGAGGTAGTCGAGCACGCCATAAGGAGCATTGCTGCAACCCACAGGTCTGGAGGTCCGTTCTTTGGATTTTTTTTAATTTTTTATTTAAACAAATCACACCATGTTAAACACTCCTGTGGTGTGTTGGGATTGTAAAGTTAACGCCTTGAAGCTCTGATTCTTCGACAGCAGGACCCAGCAGAATGCGCAGTGAGAGAGTGGTCTCACCAATGTCTTCCAAGAAGAATACACCCCCCCCCCCCCTTCTCCTTATATCTCTTGCAGTGCAGTAGTACATGTGGCATAATTTCAAGGATCGCTCACCCGTCACATAAATGTGATGGGTGAGCGAACCTCATTCTTTGTTCAGCGCATCTCCAATAATAATGTGCAGTTAATGCATTGCCCACCAACGGCCAAATCGCCCTCTACCAGGGTACTTAACTGATACTGAGAGACGAACTGAATTGGCTTCACATTATTTGAACCACCCACGTACGATACAGTAAATAAGAGTTAAATATTTATTAACCATAACAACGTGTGCCAACAACGTTGTTAAAACAACTACGGCCATTCCATTTTTGTGGCATTTTGAATAACAAAATAAATATTTTATAATTAGAAGAAATGTCATCTTCTATAAATATAATGTGTTCTAATATAGCTATAATAAGCTGCCGGCCCTCGTTAGGCAGGACCTCAATTGAAATAAACCCTTTACTTGGACTTTATAAAACCTTTACTGTTTTTATTTGTATCCCTTTGACAATTGCCAATAAATAATTTAAATTAATCAATCTACCATCGGACGCTGGCGGAAAGGTCCGACAAGGAACCGACAAGCATGTGGATCTCTGGCTACGGTAGCTCCCAGCATTACCACATGGGGGCAGCAGAGTGTCATATATAGGGTATTGTCGTATGTTCCATAGGCCCGTATAATTACATAGATGGGAGAGCATTGATTGAGATACCACCACATGGTCATAGGGGATACCACTTCAATGGAGAGGCTTCAGTGCAAATAATGAAGCCTCTCAATGTGCAAAATATGTTGCTTTAGGAGTTTGATATTTCCATATTAAATTCCCAGAGGTACAGGCCGGCCGCCATCAGAATAGACAGTCTGCAATGTTATCAAATGGAGAATGGAGGATAAAAGAAATATACCTAAGTGCAAGAGCAGGAAAGTGGGAGGGAGATGGATGGAGTAGGATAATACAAAGGAGCCTATGGGGTTAGAGTGAAGCGATGAAGTTGAAGGTTGAGCTTGAAAGAGGCGTTAAGTGTCAGCCGCCCAGCTGGGATTCGTTGTCACGGTGACTTAGAGCATGGTCACACTGGAGCCGGTGATGAAAGACACGGGCCTTGAGGAACGGCATTTTGGGTCAGAGCATGACCAATAACCTACAGTCCACTCTGCCCCCAGGAGGGAGGTGTTTATTTGCATGGTTAACATGGTGGTGCGTGTATTGCGTTAGGGTTAGTGTGTGTGTATGTAAGTGGATCAGTGTGTGTAAGTGTGTGGATCGGTGTGTGCAAGTGTGTGGGCGTGTGTGTGTGTGTGTGTGTGTGTGTGTGTGTGTGTGTGTGTGTGTGTGTGTGTGTGTGTGTGTGTGTGTGTGTGTGTGTGTGTGTGTGTGTGTGTGTGTGTGTGCGTGCATGTTCATGTGTGTGTTTGTATGTGTGTGCATTCAGGTGCATGTGTTTGTGTGTGCGTGTGCAGAACATGGAGTAGCAACTGTAGACCACGTATGTATCACAGTCCATCGTGGATCTCCTGTGAGATCAGGTGAGTGTGGCTATGCTGTAGGAAGTGAACAGTCCATGTGTTACTGCTGCTGCTGTGGAAGCCTTGAGCAACTCTCAGCCCCTCCGGAGCCAGTGGAGCACCTCACGGTAGCGCCATTCAGCCCTGTGTGTAGCCTAGAATGTGTGTACGTGTGTGTATGTGTGAGTGTGTGTGTGTGTGTGTGTGTGTGTGTGTGTGTGTGTGTGTGTGTGTGTGTGTGTGTGTGTGTGTGTGTGTGTGTGTGTTTTGTCGTTTTTACCTATGACATTTATATTGGCATGCAAATTTGGATATTGGTGAGAACGTTTGTGTGTTGCATGCGTATGCAATATAAAGGTGCACCTGAATTGGCTCACTTGATTTCTCTCTCCATTTGAACTGCTTCATTTATAGTACAAAACATTGCATAGTAATATTACAAATAGTACAAACGTGACAGCCTCAAATTGACCAAAACATGGTGAGCAGTAGCAACAGGGCTGGGGAGGTCTCGAGAAACATCCCTTCCGCTGAGAGAGGCAGCGTAAGTTAAGGACCCCGGCATCCATTTCTGTTTATTGAATTCTCTCTCCTCTTCCCTTCAACCGGGGATCCTCCGGATTCTTCTGCTGGCTCCCTAAAGAGGGCACTGTGGATTTAGCCGACGGTGAAATCCTCCGACTAAAATAAATCCACAGGTGCAGTCGGTCCAGCTTGGGGTTTTAACGTGATTAAACCAGCTCAGTGTACACTATAAAAGGAACACCTTGCATGCTTGATAGAAACAGGATTTAGCCGGCATTACTAGGGTTTATTGTCCGCACTAACTACCAATTAAAATGAACGCACTGAACGCGGCTTTATCCGCCTTCCTGCCAGTGTGCCCTTGCACTGGCTTTGACGTTATTATACATTTCTTGTTTCTTTGCTGTTTTCGCCTGGTTTTAAACTCAAGGAATTTGCTATATGGTAATTGCAAAGGTGTGTGTGGGTGTGTGTCTGTTCATTGGTGCGGGTGCATGAGTATGCGTGTGTGTGCATGAGTACGTGTCTGTGTGTGTGTGTGTGTGTGTGTGTGTGTGTGTGTGTGTGTGTGTGTGTGTGTGTGTGTGTGTGTGTGTGTGTGTGTGTGTGTGTGTGTGTGTGTGTGTGTGTGTGTGTGTGTGTGTGTGGGTGCACACGTGCACACATGAGTGGTCTGGGTAGAGTGACCTTTCTTATTATTGCACCCACTATGTGGCTCTGGGCTTTATTCCTTCTCTATTCTAATTCCTTGCTAATGTTTATGGGGCCTGTGGTGTGTTCAGGGCTGTGGGCACCTGGTTCAGTTAGATAGGAGCGAGAGGGCAAAAAACAACGTCTTTCCTTTTCCGTGCCTAAAAGCCCGGGCATCCTGCCCGAGACCTGTTAGTAATTTTTAAGGTGGTGATTCGTGACGCTTGATTGATGTAGTATGCCGTTTGTGCTAATACCGGGTTCCAAAGTGTTTAATCATTTGTTCATTGAATGAATCAAATTGAGTCCTTTATTGGGGTAAAACCACAGTCGCTGCAGATCGGGGGAGCCCTGGGTCTCGTTGTGTACTTGGCATCCACCCCCCTTATAATCTCTGACATGGACCAGGCGTCCGCCACACTTTAAGAGTGATCTCTCAAGTGGAATTTCCAAAGATCACTTCTTTAAATCGCTCCACAGCTTTGGCTTTGTTTTTATGAAAACACACGGAGGGAAGAGGAATTTGAATGCAAGGAAAATAAATGTGGAAATGATTACCAAGGTGTTTTTACCCTGTGTTATGTGTGATCGCGTGTGATCGTGAGTGTGTGCGTGCATGTGTTTATGTGTGTGTGTGTGTGTGTGTGTGTGTGTGTGTGTGTGTGTGTGTGTGTGTGTGCGTGTGCGTGTGCGTGTGCGTGTGTGTGTGTGTGTGCGTGCGTGCGGTGGAGTCTAGGGTATACGTGCTATGATTGGACCAAGGCCACTCTGATTACCACAGAGAAGCACTTTCCCCTCCCTACAGAACCTGCCTCGAACCACTAGCTCTGCTTCCCATGTCCAAACATAAAGCCACATTCACCGTTGTGCAAGCAAATGCAATCTCCTAAGAAAACCTGATGTCCAACGAGAGATGGTGGTAGCTGGATGAAATATCAAACCTGTATTTATTTGAGTACCTATTCAGTAGCCTTATCTTTCCTAGCAGTGCATTCCTTTATGCAAGCTGTGTCTGACAGACGTAAATCTGCGGTGCAGTGTTCCGCAATAGAGTATTACCGGTCAGAATTAGTGGTACAGTGCTGTGGTGCTGTGTTGCACTTATTCAGCGCTTTGCTAGCCCTTACCGCCAGTTGATGCACTCCACTTAATAGCTCACCTTCAGCCATTCACCCACAGACACAACGGGGGGGTGATCACACCCGAGCAACAATTAGCTCCTTGCGACGAGTTAGAGGCTGCGGCATTTGCTCAAGGTCGCCTCTGTGCCTTTATCAGGTCGTTTTATCAGGATTAAACTAGCCAACTCCAACCAGTTGGAGCATGTCAAGATCAAAGCCATGCTGTAATCGAGAAGATATATGGGAAATTATAGAAAAGTAATAAAAGGCTGTTACCCATACGGTTAATATTGGTCAGGGTACAATGGACAATGAAGATTATTAGGATTATTACCCTAACCCTATAGAGCCATGCATTGTGTGTGTGTGTGCATAGAAGGGTGTCTGTGTGCATGTGCTTGTGTGTGTGTTTGCATATGTGTTTGTGCGTGCGTGAGTTTTCTGTGTGCGTGTGGGTATGTGTGTGTGCGCTCGGAAGTGCTGCACCACTGTGCAGGGAGACAAAATGCAGATGTGAAGGAAAGTCTTTCATAGGTTTGATTCTGTCCAGCTGGGTTCGACCGACCCGCCCCTCTGTGTCCCAGCGTACCCTCTGTCACTCAACCCTCACCCCTGTGGACCACCCCACGGTGCCAGATCTAGGAGTGGGCCGGGTCACATTTTTGCTCTGCCAAATAGTGAACCTTGAAAACAGTTAGTTTCCAGCTTTGTTTGCAAAGCGCAGTTTGTTCATGGTTTGGTTATTAACTTTAAAGGAGCCGCTATATTACGGTTCAAATTCCATTGATCTGTTCTTCCATTCTTATTTATCAGTTCACTGGTTTGAGTTCCAGTTCAAGTACCAGTAGCTGGGTTTATGTTTGATTAGCAGAACTTTTGCACGGCATCCTCAGCCCCCCGAAAATAATATGTAAATATTAATGATACCAACAGTGTAAGTGTAAAAAGCAACGCGGAAATATTAATTGAATATATATACCCCTTAGCGAGGGAATACAGCTGGATAGACATCTAGAGAGGGTTTGCCCCTGGGGCTTCGAGGAGGCTAGCAGCATCAGCAGAGTAGGACAAGGAGGACAGGAGAGGGGAGGCAGAGATTACCCTGGAAGATACGTTATCTTTCACTTTTGTTTAACGTTAAATTGCTTTGGCAATGTCCTCGTCTTTTGAATTGAATGGGCCAATAACGACCACACAGCGACGAACATGACTTCGGTTGGCCAGACTTCAGTTATCCACATAACCGCTAGAAAGGCAAAGTTCTAACCCACTCCAAATATGAAGCCCACCAAGGTGAGGGGCAATGGACATGAGTTCTGTTGACATCCTTGAGCAAGGTACCCTTGATCCCTAAGGAGGGCCTCAGCAGAGTAGGACAAGGATCATCATCATCATGTCACATATCTAAACCAGCAGGCTTAATAGTTACATGATAGCTATTCCTTGTGTTTGAGTGGCATCGTGTGTCTTTATATTTGCGTGGCAACATCTATAGGTAAAATGGAGATTGATAGGTGGCCATCTCAATGTTACCAAGGCAACCCGAGGGTCCGCCCCTGCATGTCGTTTTACCTATTCCCCGCTCCGTGCTAATGAGTTCACCTGTTGCGGTTCGTGCGCAGTGACTGTCTGCTCCTGCTCGTGCTGGGCTTTGTTTAGTTTCGCAAAGTTTCCCCAACCGTTTAGCCATCTAATGTCTCCAAGGTACGGTAATCTTGATGTTCTTTTAGAAATTGAAACCACAGCGTGGTTGGAATTTTCCGGTTAACTCTTATGAGTGACTGTGAATGTGGTCTTCTGTTGTTCAGTGAAACCGGAAGGCAGCGTCCGCTTTTCGAAGTTAAACGGACCACTCTGCCTTGAACCGCAGTGAGTAGAACATTTATTTTTCTAGTAGGCTTACTTGATATGTACTTCTGGGTGTAATTGGATGTTATTACGAGCTGATTTGAGATGTTTAGAGTCTGATGCGTTGCCAAAATCATGTTTTAATCAAACCTGTTTTATTCATTTTTCTGTCTTTTTTTTTAAGGAGTTTTGTTTTTGTATTTTATTTAACATATTTTAATCTGTTAGTCTTCTATTCATGAGGAATCTAAAATCGTATAGGTCCTAGAATATTGGCTTATTGATTTGCAAGCCTGCTAGCATGCAAATTATTGCAGTGAAATAAATCTGTTTACTATTTTAACATCACTCAGTTGGACTCTGCCATGATTAGCAGGGCTCTTTAAACTAAGCAAGTCGGTCGGATTGGTGCCAAAGATTGGGAAAGGAACGCATGGGCAATTCAAATTAGGTGAACATGAAGCAACTTTGCCACCGTGGTCAGTGGTTCATAAGAGCTCAAACTATTCTGCTTGTTGCACATTGCCTTTCACAGGTCAAGAAGAAGAAACTCTGATTATGTGAGCATCAGAATTTAGCTATGAAAAAGAAAGCAACTAGAACACAACCTTAGTCTGTCACCAGAGGACCATGGACCAATTCAATGTTCCCCTCCATACATCCTAAGGCCGTAGCAACAGTTTATCTAACTACCCAGCTGGAGGAGAGCAGAATCCCTTCTTCCAGGGTAGCCTGGCTAACGCCAGACCTCATCGTAATCTACATTGAGATGAGGTCTGGGAACCACGCATTCATTTTCTCGTATTTGAGGCGCGGTTCACGATTGCCCGGTGCCGTTTATTGGGCGCTACGAATGTCTATCATATGAGTCTGTACGTAGCTCATAGCCAATCGTATCAATTATACCAGATGACGTATGCAGAGAGACAGAAATTTGATGATGAAGAAGACGATGGGTGTGTCGCATTGACGTCGTCATCGTCTTGCCGTCCCGCCCCGTTCTGTGATTGGTTCCCTATCTCAGGTGAAATTTGGATACATGGAATCCAGGCTGCCTAGCAGCGCGAAATGAAATCGTGTGCAAGGCAGCATGGGTGTACCCAGGCTACTTCCAGGGTGGTACAGACGATAACCCAGGTTCCACCCCCAGGTTCTCAGACAAAATGCAATGACATGCATCTGAATTCACTGAGTCCCTTTGGATAGGAGGGTCTGCTAAACAACTCAATGTTGTATCATTTTGAATAATGGGAATTTTCCATGTCATCCCTTTTTGTGAGACGTGGTTGAAATGCTGTGTTCATTCTGGGCTAGACGCATCTGAGCTGTATCACACCTGTACGTCTGAACAGCTGAGGCCCTACAGGTCATGTTGTGTAAATTTAATATAGTTGTAATAACCTATTGATTACCTGACAAGACATTGAAATAGTATTTAGTGAACAATTTGTATTTTTGGCAACATTTCAGAGTGACCAACAAAGAGCGCATCATCCCAGCTTAAGCCATCGCTGGGCTGTGGATTCATCTCGTCCACACTCACAGAACTTGACTGAACTTGACTGTCTGCACATGCTGCACATTAGGATCCCTCCTAATGTGTTCCATCAAGGTTTCCTTGCTGCCCATAGTGGGAGTGTTCCGTTCCTTCAAGGAGTTAGGGATCAGTGTGAGGGAAAGAGTGAGGGTGAGACGGTTGCAGCATTGGGCTGGTTTCACGATGTTATGCTTTCATTGTTTTAGAAATCGATTTAGAACAAAACTACCCCAAACTGTTTCAATGTGCAAACGCCTTTTAAAGTGTATACTTATATATAATATGAAATCCTACCTGGTTGTGTGGCTTTTTCAGCATGTTGTGCGGTCTACCTGACCCTAACCTTCCCTCTACTTTGACCCTAACCCCCCACGCTCTACTTTGACCCTATCCCCCCCTCTAACCTGACCCTATCCCCCCCCAACTCTACCCTGACCCCCCCCCCCCCACACACACACTCCCACTTAACCTCCTCCCCCACTTTGTTTACATTTCTCAATTTATTTCCATGAGTCGTTTCTTTGAAGGGATTAAGATCTACGTGGAGTAAAGAATATATGATTCAATTAATATGAAACTGACTCATTATATCCAATGAGGAATTGAACTCGTTTTATGTCTGACTGGATGATCGTAGGATGTAGGATGATCATTAAGTCTGCACGCAAGAATGAACTCGACCTTTAAAGACAAAGCTGCATCGCAATCAGAAACTGTCACCCGCGGGCGCACACACACACACACGCACGCACGCACACACACACACACACACACACACACACACACACACACACACACACACACACACACACACACACACACACACACACAGACACACACAGACACACACCTTTTGAAGGAGGGTTTGAGTAGGCCGGGGGTCATCTGGACGAAGGCGTACCGGGCCAGACTTGGCCCCCCAGGAGGGATGGAGAAAGGGAGGTGTGTGTGTGTGTGGAGTTGGATGAACTTAAAACATGTGCAAGGTCAAGTTGTCCTTCATACGGCACATTATGGAGAGGGAAGCCAGAGCCCAGCAGGGCGCGAGCGGCTGCAGTCATCCTGCACAGACGTGACATCTGTTTCCCTTTACTTGACCTGGATGTCTCTCTGTCTGCCGTTGTATGTTTCTGATCGTCTGGCCAGTTGCTTGATGGCTTGCCTTATTGTCTCTTTGTCTGAATGTCTGTCTCACCCCCTCTCTCTCGATCGCTTTTTCTCA
>NC_082384.1:22840348-22843234 GCF_031168955.1 Gadus macrocephalus
TAAATTGTATTTATTATATTCCCCAAATTCACAAGATCAAAGAATGAAAGATTCATATGATAAGGATATTATACATTATTCATTATTTTTTAGGTTTAGTGAGGATGTTTTACAGTGTGCCTAGTCAGATACATGCCCATTTATTTGGCTGTGAAGTATAATCAGCCAGAACCCCTTCTGTTATTTAAATTCTTTAAATGTGTTAAACATGTGGTGTTTGTAAGCCCAGATGCCTGAGAATATGACGATATGTCTCATTAAAGAAAAATGTATTAAGATGTCTTTCAATTGAAACAGCATGAAAGCATGTTTGACACACCGGCTTTCAGCCTGGCCTTCTACAGTAACAGTAATGACGTTTATTGACATTCCTTTCTGTCTAAATCAGGTTAACAAAAATAGGCCTGTCTTTAAAGAGTAACAAAACACCCAGTTGCAGCTGGTCTTCGCCCAATAAACCAATAAAAAGAAAAACAGATGAGCCAATGCCGTGCAGGCCATACCCATAGAACCCGGTTGGTTGAACTTGAACAAATCGGATTCGATGGGGATCCTCCAATCAGGTCCTTTCTTCTGACCCCTCTGCTATAGAAAAGGGGGCCAAATGTTGCTGAAGTCTAATTTCCATCCATTGGTGTAAATAACTTGAGGTGTGACAAAAGGCGGGAGAGTGACAGGGTGGCATTGCGAGCAGAAAGGGGGGAAGGCGCTGATTCCTTCTCTTTGAAGTCAGAGAGTAGAGTCTGCCTGAGCGACAGGAGCTGCATAGGAAGTTGTGGCGCCCAGCTCAGATCTGGAGAGAAGCATCAATGAAACCTGGAACATTACAAGAGCACTCCTGATCTGGAGCCGTGTATTTTGTTACCCGCAACCTTTCAACTAGAACAGATATTTGTTCGGTTGGGGGCCTTTGAAAAGAATCACACAGTGGGGCCATTCATGTTTGATCCATGGTATTGTGTTAATGTTTCTTTACAACAGCCAATCAATGTGTGGCTGCAAATTGCACCTCGCCGTGCTCGGAACAGTCTGCCAAATCGTACAGAATGTCGTTTAATGTTTTCCTTTGACACGGTGAGGCTGCTGCTTTGATGCTTTGCGCTCAAACACGACCAGACACTGACACGATTCGGCTCAAAGGCAAGGTGAGGATTGCTTGTTTGTGTTTATCTCCGTACGTGGGGTTGAGTGTGTCTCTGTGTCGTCCCATTGTTATCTGGGTAAGATGGTGTACGAGTAAGTATGTCTGTGGGTGAACGTACTTGTTTGTGTGTGTGAAATGGCTTTTCAAAGGATCAGCATGACTTTCCAATCTCTTCCCTTTCTCTGTACAGAGCCATGAGGTGAATACATCATCAGAGAGAGAGAGAGAGAGAGAGAGAGAGAGAGAGAGAGAGAGAGAGAGAGAGAGAGAGAGAGAGAGAGAGAGAGAGAGAGAGAGGGGATCAGTGTTTCATCTGTATGGCAGGCAAACATTACAACCGGCATACATATGGATGAGAGACTTCAAGCGGATATCATTGTCACTGTCACGTCATGTGACCTGATGTCATTTTGGTCCTCCATGCTTATCTCCCCGGCATAGCCTGCATCCGTTGAGGCCAGACCTTCTGAAAGTCAATCTTTTCCTCGGTTTTCTTTCTCCTTCAGCAGAGGAGGTCTCCGGGCATCAGGCTGTCAGGTCCGCTCAATTCCTGACCCCCACCCCGGTCATCCGGTCCTTCACCCTCTCTGTTCCCCATCACATGACCATGGCGCAGACAGAGGGAGGGGGGGGCTGAGGAAGAGAGACGAGAGCGTGAGAGAGAGAGAGAACACCTCGGTGGGATCGGACGGCGTGGCCGCCAGGCCCGGGCTTTCAACACAGGCTCCGAAAACATGGTGTCGGGAAAAGCAGCCCATCTGGAAATGATCTAAACATCATCTGCATACTTTAGAGGGAACAGACAGGCGTGCTGACGAACAGGAGACACAGATGCAGAGAGATGGAGACGGTGGATCCGAGAGGAGGGGAACAAAATAGCTGAACTTTCAGTATATTTCAGAGTGTTGACAACCCCGGTAGATTTATGGTGCGAAGTCATCGCCTCAACTTTGCTGTTGTGTGTACGTGTGCAAGTGGGAGAGTGTGAGAGAGTGAGAGAGTGAGAGTGTGAGAGTGAGAGTGCATGCTGGGCGTGCCCTTATCGATTAGCCGGTGTGAAGGTGGTGTTGAAATTCAAGGTGGGGGTCGCATGTCTTGTTTGGTTCACCGGGAGAGCTCTATGAAGTTCCTGCTCATGCTTGCTTCACCGGTCTCTAATTCATTAGTTTCACTTACCGCTACAAAACATTCTCCTGGCAGGGAGAAACTCGCTTTTGCAGCTTCCAACCTTACCCCTGGACTGAACTGTACTACGGAGCGTGATAGATATCATGCAGATGCAACAAATGGGTTCTGCGACCTTCCTTTTATGATGAATAGAGGAGCCCAACTCCCTCTGATGGAAATGAATTGTTGGAGCTGGGAGGGATTGGTGGTGGTGATGCAGAGGCCGGGGGCGGTCGTTGCTGTCTGTAGGCCGGAGATAAGGTGGCCGTTGCTCTCGGGATGCTGACGAGAAGACAGGTGAGTTTGGGGCAGGTGAGGCTGTTTACCGACCACCTGTCTTCACTTCAGAACGGGAGAGGGGATCTTAGCCACGCAGTCCCCTCGACAACTCGTCCCAGACGGATTCGAGTGGTGTCCAATGTGAGCCGAAGAGTTCAGAGCCGGTCCATTCACAATGTGTGTGCTCCGATCCATTAGAAACAATGTGATCCTATTTAGGTTTGGTTGCGCTACGCTTATGAGACGCTGTGTGCTTCGGGCTTACAAGGTATACAAGCAGATGCTGCAGAGGCGAA